>NC_136269.1:63451141-63663641 GCF_964187855.1 Myxine glutinosa | reverse complement strand
AGAATCGATTCGGAGCGCGTTTCCCGCGCGAAATTATAACGGCGAAATTTGATTTTGTTATACGGAAATAAAAACCCGAATTTTGAAAGTCGCGCTATGGCAGACCAAGACAGCTGGGGTCCGGTAGGGGAGAGTGAGGCAGGGTCGGTCCAGGACCAAATTGAGGGACAAGAGGAGAGCGAAGCAGTGAGGGTAGCAGATTCGCAAAATAACGTCGTCACGCACGAGGTAACGGGCGCGCGAAATGGCGCCTCGCACATAGCTACGGCGGCCGCACCCGCTGCACAAGTGGGAGGGATGGCCCAAATGCAGGCCCTCATGGAGCAATTTATGGCGCAAATGCAGGCGTCCCTCAACCTGCAGAAGGACGATATGAGGGCTAATAGTGAGCAAATGAGGGCCGATAGTGAGCGATTGGGTGAGCGATTGGAGGGCCAAATGGGGGTAATGAGGGACGAAGCGAGGGCTCGGAGTGAGCAATTGGGGGTAATGGGAAACCAAATGGGGGTAATGGGAAACCAAATGGGGGTAATGAGGGACGAAGCGAGGGGTACCGGTGAGGGATTAGACAAGAAATTTGGGAAGTTAGACAATAATTTTGAGGAATTAGACAAGAAATTTGGGAAGTTAGACAATAATTTTGAGGGGTTAGACAACGGGATAAAAGAGGTGAAAAATGGGTTAATGGGGGTAGAAAACAGAATGGCCGTTCAAGAGAATCAAATGGAAGGGGTGCAAAAGGGGTTAGAGGGGTTAGAAAACACCATGGAAGGCAAATTGAGGGACATGAGGGACCAAGCGGAAAGGGAAGTTAAACAAATGGAGCAGCAGATAGAGGGGGTCAGAATGGGGGTAGAAACCAAACTGGATGCTCACAGGGAGGAAATGGAGCAGATGAGGGTGGCATCTGGGCAGGAGATGCAAGTGATGGGAGAGGAGATCAGGAGAGGAGTGAGTGAGGAGGTCGGAGGAGTGCGCGAGGAGGTGAGGCACTGTAAGGAGCACATGGAGAAGGAGGTGAGAAAGGGGACTGTAAAGTTACAAGGGGGCATAGAGGACCTGACGCAGGAGGTGGAGCAGCTGACGGTGGGACAAACGGAGTTAGTGGAGCAGGGTCAAAGGAACACTGCGGTATTAGGAGGTTTAAAAGCGACACAAAACGACATAAAAAACGACTTGATAGCGACAAAGAGGGAATGTCAGATGGTACGTGAGGGACTGACAACGAGGTTGGACGAGGTGATAGAGGTAATGGAGACGAAGGACCGGCAGGTGAGGACGCACCTGGAAACGGTCAAGGTAGCCTTAGAGGATGAGCTTGAGGAGACGTACCGGGGAATAAAGGAGGTGAAGCAGAAATTAGAGGAAGTGGAAGAAGGGGTGAGCGAAATTAAGAAGCGACGGAGAGGGGATAAGAAGGAGCTAAAGGAGGAAGTAAAAGAATTGGTCCAAAGTCTGTGTTTGGATCGTGATGATGTGCTCATTAACCGGATGAGGGATTCGCAGGTGATGGAGGAGAAGCGAAGAGGAAGAGGACCTGGTGTAAGTGGTGACCAATATGGTCGTGCGTATGATGCGCCAGGGGATTTAAGAAGCTTGGGGGTCGAGATGGACCCGGGTGTTCGTGAGAGGCCACTGGTGAAGTGTGCGACAGGTCTGGTGTGCGAAAAAGGAGGTGTGCGAGGAAGTCCGACTCTGGGGTGTGTGAGGAAAAAGTGCGTGCCAAGGAGTAGTGAGGGTGCTGGCGAGAGTGAGTCGGTCGTAGCGCGTGTGCGAGGGAGCACATGGAAGCGCGGTGTGGTAAGTGTTACAGAGGGTGTGACGGGAGAGTGTGCGCAAGAGTGTGCGCGAGAAAGGTGTGTAACGGACAGGTGCATGAGGAAAGAGTGCGCTGTCAAGAGTAAGGGTGAGTGCGCTGTCAAGAATGGAGGTGAGAGTAGTGAGAGTGACAAGGAGAGTGAGTTGGTTGTGACAGGTGAGCGAGGATGTACACCTGGGATGGAAGGATGCACACCTGGAATGGTAGAGCGTGAGTGGGAATGCACGCTGGAGTTGGTAGTGAGGCACGTGGTTGGGTGTGCGAATGAGAGCACACCTGTGATTGTCACAGAGGAGGTGACAGAGGAGGGGGCGCGAAGAGGTGTGTTGGTGAGGTGTGCGACCAACGAATGTGTGCCAAAGTGTTCGGTGGTCAGGTGTGTGACCAAGGCTGTGAGTGGAATGAGAGTACCGAGGTGTGTAAGGAAAGGTACGAGGAGCATGGAGACGGCTGGATGTGTGAGCAAGGAACGGGCTGCGGGGTGTAAGAATCCAGGTGAAGCATCGACGGTAACCAGGTTAGAGGTTAGGTCGACTTTTAGCCGAAGCGGGCCCTCGGTGCGTGTCGGGCCTCGCTTTGAACGGCCGCGTCCGTGCTCCACTAGGTGGAGCGGGCAGCTGGATAGGAAGGGTCGTCATGGCGACCACGTTTTGTTGAGACGTGCCGGCAGGTCGAGATCGGGACATTGGATGGCTCCACGCCGAGGTGGTGCGTGGGATCTCGGCCCGGGTAAGCCCCCGTCCCTGCCCCGAATGCCGGACGCATCCAGCCGCCGGCACAAAACAACCAGCATCCATTGCTTGGCTTTACGAAGCCGGGCTTTGGACAGGAATTGGCGCACCGAGAGGCATTAGTGAGTAGACTGGGTGATGAGGTTAGTGTTTTGGCCCCAAAATTAGAGAAAAACAAAATTTGATGATTGGCAAAGGATTGGCAGAGTGATGATTGGTAATGGTACAGTGATTGGCAGATGATTGGCAAATTTTTAATTTGTTGAAATTTGATGTGCAAAATTGGTAGTGAGAGACCCCCGATGGGGTGGGATGGCAAATCTGCCACCCTTCCCATGCTGGGGGGCAAATGCGCAATAGTTTATGGGGTGTATGGCAGTGAAAACTAGCCCGGGTGGGTTAGGTTATATTGATAGGGCCCTAGAAGGTGACATTAGGTAACGTTAAGTTTAGTTAGTGACTGATACCTGTAGTGGGGACGCAGGTAGATTAGTGTGGATGATAATGACGTGGGAGCGCAATAGTTTAAAGGGACGACTGGGAAGCGCAAGTTTCAGAAGGGAGTAGTTAGCTGAGATGATGCCGTGTGTGTGAGGATTGAACAGGTGAGATCGAACAGGTGTGATTGCACAGGTGTGCAACTGGACAGGTGTGTGGAGCAGTGTGTGAGTAGTGAGTGTGTGGATCAGCGCGAATGCGCTTGGGGAGAGAAGGGTGCAGGTGGCACCAGGTGTGAGAGCACAGGTGTGCAAGTACAGGTGTGTGGAGAGAGTTGGAGTAAGTGGTACGGAGTGGTGTGCATGGTGCGAAGGTGTGGATGGGGGAAGAGTGGACCCCTTTCACGAGTACCCGGGGCGGGTAGTTTAAGAGTTAGGTAGAGGGTATAGGTAAATTGTGGTTGGATATTGGCATCTGTGGTGCGTGTGGAAGAATGGTGCTTGGATGGGTGCATTAGTGACATGGAAATGGCTGGGCGTGTGGCCTGTTAGTGTGTGTAGTTAAATGGACACTCCGCCACTGTTAGGATGTCGGCCAGGTGAGGCCGCAGGTGGGCTCTGGGAGCCGGTAGAGTTGTGGATGGGGCCCGAGGATCCAGAGGACGGACCCGGGTAGCCCAGTGCCAGAGAGGGCACCGAGGGGGTAAGTGTCAGAGAGGGCCTTCCCCAGTTAGATAGGTTAGGTAAGGAGCAGGTAAGCTAGGAGGCAACTGCAGTGGTGGAGGTGTGCAGGTGGGTAGACCTGCTGGGAGAGCCACACGACCCAGTCCTGAAATTGTGCAAAGGCACATGGAGTTGAACCGGGGGAGTGAGACCCCAAATTGATGAAGCACCACAGTTTGGTCAATGGGAATTTGGTTCTTAAAACCGCATAGAGTGTAAGATGGCCAATGGATTGGCAGGGAAAGACCCTGGGTAGTGTAAAGTGTATTAAAGTCATTTAGAGGATAGTTAGGATTGAAATCTCCTCGCACCATCTACATCCACTCACCTGAGGTGACGCAACTCCACACCATGCCATGTTTTTTTTGTTTTTTTTGTGCAAATGTTTGGATTGTGAGACGCATCATGACGTGGGTGTGACATTGTGTTGATGTTCCATCTCTCCCTCCTTATGAGGATTGATGATGAATTGGGTGATGGCAAATTTGGTTAGAAATTGGGATTGTGGATGAATTTGGTATTAGGGGAGATATGGGGAGGACGAGACGTAGTGACGGATTTGTAAATGTGTAGGCTTTTGTAAATATGGGGAGGGGCAAGGGGGGCAGTGTAGGTCACATGTGGGGGGCGTACGTAGGGACGAACCTTTCTCAGCTCGCTCCCATGCGCCCCTCATTCTGCATTGCCTTGTTTGATGTGTACCCTTGCGCCCTTGCCCTCGCTAACCGGCCCTCTCTGTCTTCCTTCCCCAACCCGAGGATCGTGCTCTCTGGGCACTGAGGGGAGCATGCGGGGGGGGGGGGGCCGCGTCGGTGTGCCCGAATCCTCGCAACCAGCTGCCTGCATCCACGCACCACTTATGGACCACATGTCTGTGGCTGAGCACCACTCATGGACCCCACGGGTTGGGGCATGGCCCCTCTGCTGGGACCGGCCATGATGGCCCAAGATCTTGCTTGCGGACCCGGTCAGGTGGCACCAAGCCCACAGGTGAACCACCCATAGTCGGCCCCTGTGGGCCATAAATAAAAATGGACACGGTTTGTGCTTTTGTTTTATTATTACAAATAAGAAGATCAAGAAGAACAAGTTGAGAACATCAAGAATGACAACGGCCAGCAGAAGGAGCCGAAGAGCAAGACCACCAGCAGTTTGTTTTTTTATTTGAACTGTGGTGACTGTGCACTGACTGGGGCTTTATGGTGCTTTGATGTTTATTGGTGCTGGTGCGTCGATGCAGTGCATGCTGTCTCCTCCCCTCCCACAGGATTTTATTTTTGTTTCCCCCAAAGGAAATCGCAGATCCTGGGTTGCAGTGTAAATACAATTAGCGTCACTTGTAAATAATGCTCCCCACCGTTCATGTATAGTTTGAGAATTAATTCCGCAATTCGGTTATCCTGTGGGCGTGAATCTGTTAGGTAGGGTGCAATGCAGCAGAGGGACGTAGGGTGGGCTTCAAAAAAGCAAAATGCAGATGTTCTCCGGGACATGGTCTATTTTTGTTCCTTTTGGTGTCAAAGGAAACCACACCAAATTTGAATGGAATCCAATAATATTTAGGGGTGCCACATCAGTGATGAATTTTCCCCCATGCAAAAATAGGAATTCCCATTTTTTGGGCTGTATATACACAAAATAAATACATAATTATATATATACATTAAATATAATATTAAAAATAAATATATAGTAAATATACATTAAATAATAAATATACATAAATACACATTATACATTATATATATACAATATATTATACATACAGTTTTGAGACTTCCTATGATCACTATCTGGGCAATTTTCATACATGTTTTGTACAGGTTCCTGGGGTCAGGGGTACGCTTTTTTAGTGTGTAATATGTAGGCCTAACTTATTGACTGTGGCTCTTTTGTAGAGAGTGACCCTGTGGAGTAAGAATTAACAGGATTTTACCCACATTCTTGCTTATTTTGCAGATATGGCATGTGCTAGTACCAGTGTTTCATTGAAAACTTGGGCTCAGGATAATGTGTATCTCATTGGGTACACTTCTGGAGATGCCATCAAAGGTGCCAAGCTCCCGACTGTGCATCAATCTCTTGTCCTGTTTTTCCATCACCTGAAGAAGGAGAATCGCACTGCCCGGGAGAGTGCAACCCTCACCATTGAAGAGGTTGTGAAGTTCTGGGAAAAAGCTCACCTACCTACAACGACGAAGCAGCACTGCATCCATCGTTTGGAGAGGCTATATGAAGAATGGAGGAGCCTCCAAAAAGGAGCAAAGCGGGGTGGTGCGACCCAACAGAAAAAGGAAGCATCCTTCAAGGCCTCCTTGGAGAAGACGTTTGATCTTAGGCATGCAGATTCGGAGGCCATAATCACGAACCCCGAGGACAGGAAGTTTCTTCACGATCAATTCTCAGAGAGGAAGGCTTCAATGGGATCTGTAGACACTGTGTTGGAAGCAAAAACGTTCTTGTGTGTTTGAAAGATCAGCAGCCACGAGATGATTATCGTGAACTCCTAGAACTGACTGTCATCTACATGGGAGGAATCCCACCTCGTGGAATCCGGATCATGGCTCCAGGAGCAATGCACAGAGCCAGATGGATGGCAAAAGCACTATATTCACTACAGGTGTTCATGTTTCGGTCAGAGTTCCACTTGACACTTCGAGAGGCGAGAGAACTCCGAGCCTTCAACATTTTTGTCTGCCTTGTGTATGTACAGGCTTGGTTTCGGGCTCCACAAGCTATTGAGGCTCCCCTGAATGACATTAACCTCTTCAAGAAGTTGGAAAAGTTTGAACAAATCAATCAGAAGATGGCTCAGGCAGCCTTGAAGGCACTTGGCCGCCACACGTGGTACATGAGCCCAGTACTAGTGGCATTTGCATTCTTTGACACCAGAATTGACAAAGAAAGCAAGATCAATATGATTGAAGCATTGAAAAATGACGGTGAAAACCCCTCTCCAAAGAGACCAGCTATCAAACGAGGAACCGCCCTGTCAATCGCTGGCCTCATAACAAAACACACCAAGCATTTCTTCAGCATCCTAGGGACCCCAACTGATTGGATGGATAAGGATCCTGGTTCATGGGAGCAAGAAACCAGCTTTCAGGAAGCAAAGAAAGCCGCCAGTGGCTTAGTCGTGGTGAACGACAGGGCAGAAAGGGGTGTCGCATTGATACAAGACTACAATAAGCTCCTTACAAAGGATGAAGAGCAAAAGCAAGCTCTGCTCCAAGTTGTTGCTGCTCACAGGAAGATGTACCCCGATGCCAAGAAGGCAACAGTGGTGAAACAGGCCCAGAAATAGGAGTTACATTTCTCATTATATTTGGGTTTTTTAATATTATGTGATATGGTGTCTCTTCATTTTATGAACAACATTTGGATTGTTATCATTGAATTTGAGTTTTCATAGCAATATAGTGCTATTTGTGCAGCTATTGTAACTTGTGTTTGCTAGAATACAAAGAAAGTGAGTGGAGGGTGGATTTTCATAAAACAAACTTCTGGTTTTGCTTTCGATCCATATATAGAAAAGTTTTGTAGACACCTTTAGTTTGAAGGCTGATGTGGCACCCCTAAATAAAATCAGATTGCTTTCATATTTGGTGTCTTTTCATTTTGGAACAAAAGGAACAACATAAAGCCATGTCCCAGTAAATATTTTTAAAAAATTATTTTGAGCACCACCCTAATATACTTATTTGTGTTTTAAAACGGTTGCACTCAGGGTCAGGTTAATTGCAGAGGGAATTACACCTACGTGCCACATTAAGTTAAAGTTTTATAGGCCCGGGACGTGCCTGGAGGATGAGGGTGCAGTGTTGCGGATTTGAGAATCCTGTGTTGTAAATATCACCCTCTGTCAATTGCAATGATTCTTGTAAATACCTCCATCAATTTGTGTAAAGGTCAAAGGTCATCCCCTTAGTTAGTCCATCGCTTGCACGTAGAAAATCATATACCCTTCTAAATAGTTATTTCCTTATTATGTGTTCCAGTTTAAGGCTCTGTTGCCCATTAGTTGACACTGCATTGCACCGAATCGAATATGATAGATCCCCTTTTTCAAATTCCCCCAAAGCCTCCCTTTCCAACTGCATTTATTGCCAACTGCATTTGCCGCCATTACGGCGTGGTCAAGCCTCGGAGAAGAAGGGGGAGGAGCTACATCAAGGGCGTTGCCCGCCAATCGTCATCAAAAGGTGGAGCCAGCGAGCCCCCACCAGCCAACCAGGGTTCATGAGATACCATCCCGGGCGTGGCGCGCATTGATCTGGAGGCGCGTTATAAAAGCGCCCGCGCAAGCCTTTTCGGAGAGATGAGAGAGACGCGGCAGATGTGGCAGATGCGTGACCCAAGCAGACAAGTTGAGTCCACCGCAGTTGAGTCCACCGCAGCTGAGTCCACCGCAGTTGAGTCCACCGCAGCTGAGTCCACCACAGTTGAGTTGAGCTTCGACACACAGCTTCGACCCGCTGCTACGCGGGAACCAGATTGCGGTGGCATCGGTGGCCGTCGATGTCCAGCCCGACGTCCCGTGCGGGAGCAAGCTCCAGCTGAACCTTCCTCCCCTTCCAGCCATTCGTTCCTGCCTTCATTCCCCATTCGTGTAAGTCTGATTGTCGTCTGTTTGTCTGTGTTGTCCTGGGGTTTAAGTAAGACTGTATAGATAAGCTAGAAATTGCTCTGTGTCCTTCTGCTCCTTCCATTTCCCTGTAAATTACATTTCTTTTCTTCCCTGCTTTGGTTGTGTGTAAATAATTAATAAATCCCTGTGTTCTTTCTTTACCCTATCTGCCTCTTCACATTCGGTCGCTTTAGAGGTTTGCACATTGAACACCTGTGGCACGATTTGGCCAACGCTTAGAATCGGGTTGAGTCTTTGTTAATGGTTCGAGCCGCGGCTGCTAATCCGCTCGGCAAATAACATCTTGCCCGTGGTCTCGAACGGGGTTGCTCACCAGCTTTGTGGAGGGCTCGCCGGGGGCGTACGGGAATCCTTTGACCGATCGCCTGGGCCAATCCCACCCCACGGAGGAGCGGGGTAGCCTCAGGATCGGAGAAGGCCAGTGCAAATAGGAGGGGGATTAACCACCCCCCCCCCCCCCCCGCTAAGGGGGAGCGCCGTACTCCGTTTCCGTAACAATATATATATATATATATATATATATATATATATATATATATATATATATAGATATATATATATATATATATATATATATATATATATATATATAATATATATATGTTACAACAGCCATGCTGTTTAATAAACTAACGTATTCTATGCATTGAAAATACTTTCTGACACATTTTAATGTCTAGTCTATATGTTTGAAACGATAGTCAGAATATATTTCAAATAATTTGGATGCAGGGCGATATGGAAAACATCAATGAGAAATGCTGAAATGTAATAACCAAGTTATATAAAGAGTACTCGACACTGAGAGGAATGCTTTTAAAGCTTAATGCCTTTTTTTCTCACCGTGATTTATTGAACCTGATGTTAATATCTCAAACTTAAGGATTACACAAGGACCACTTTGAAGGTGCCGTCACTTTTGGAAAATCATAAAATACTGTTTCTTAATTCTGTCTGATAAACTGTGTCTAATCTGTATTTTGAAGAATTGTGTTGGGCAGTTCCTTTGATATTCCTGCCAATTACCTTGTGGTGTCACATCCTGCAATAAATAGCACGAACGCCCAGAATGTTATCTCTGACATCCGATCAAGACACTCCAACTGTGGACAGCAATGTAACGTCGAGTTTTTTTTTTTATGTCCCAGCTTTCATCCAGAGCTCCTTTGAGGACAGAAAGCAAGCAATAACAAAAGGACATCAGTATCACTGCTTGTGACATTCATTCGCTCATATCTATTTGGCCGTGCCTCTGAGGCATGCAGGACCATAAGCGTGTCAGCGTGTCTTGTGTAGAACAAAGATGGTCCATGTTCCTACTGGTAGATGAGTAAGCGTTCGGGACAAAGGAATGATCACCAGGTCTGACACACAGGGGAATTAGCTTAGCCCTTATTCTACTTATCCTGCCCCATTCCTCGTAATGGGGACGAAGATACACTTAATCCGACATTCGGGCTGGACAGGTCCTCCACTTATTGGACAGGTCCTCTACATTGAGATGGTTCGAGCTACCCACGACAACCGGAGCATGATACTTATTCAGATCTACCTAAATCTATATATGCAGCCACACTATCATTTCCACCACTGACAACCAATTTCTTCCTTCTTGCCAGTAGAAGGTGCTCGTTGCAGGGGTTCCGTCTTGAGGGACATAGCAAGAGAGATCCATGAAAGATTTCCATTGTTCAGGCAGCATGATTGGTGGATCGTTTATTTTATTTCCCATATAACACTTCCTCCCTTTCCAACACACCTCCTTCTGGTGGCATCTTTAATTGAGTGGTCCTTGTCGCAGGCAAGCACTACATCTACACAAGTGTAGGGTCCATGAAAAATGAATTGATTGCAACTGCAAAAGTTTCAGAATAATTTCCTAAAATATTGACTTCCTTTGGCTATCCCAAAGCCTGAACTGCAGCCATTCCATCAATGACCACACATGTTGGTATCTGTTAAGCTAGAAGATTTGGCTGCGCTGCGTCCTCCAGGATAGCAAACATTATACATTGTCGAGGCTCGTGGAAGAGCTAATACGAGTACAATTAGTGGACATGCCAAGTGCTTTTTGACTTCAAGTCATGATGCAAAGGTCCCCTTTGGCATGGAAGTTCCTTAGGGCCATAGGACCAAAATTATCCAAAGATACAAGTTGTATCTTAAAATGAAATATGGCTGCTATCGGCCATCTTGGAAAACATGGCCGACCTACAACCCAGGAAGCATTTGTCATAGAAACTATTATGATACATGTTTCCCAGCTAATTTGAGGTCACCTAACTCATTTCTGGAATCACTTCTGCATTGTGGATGCATTTAAAGGTAAAGTCAGGTAAATGAAACATAAATTCGACATTTTTATAAAATTAATGACAACAAGCTTTCGGGATATTTTGATAACATTTTATTTATGAGAAAGGAAATGAGATTTTCTCATTCAAATTAGACTTTCTCATGCTGATATTTGCTGCAAATGACCCATTACATACGTTTCTATGTTTCAGACTCAAAGTGACTAATCCAAAATGAATACTCTCAACTGTAAAACCACGCCAGCTAGCATGGGCACTCGCGACTGGAGCTTATGTTACATATGTGAATCAGACGAAAGAAATAAACCAACTATGGATCCCTCATCATCTGTAAAATTGAGAAACAACTCAAAGACTTTCAGCTACTTACAAATAAGTTGTGGACAATATCCAGGAAATTTTATTCCTTTTTTTGTATACAAGATCGAGGTTCATGAAAGAGCTAACATCAATCACAAAAAAGAACAAATGGACACACAAAGAATACAATAAAGGGAGCGGGAGACAAGATGGGGAGAGAGAGGGAAACCCACAAGTACAACAGCAGAGAACAGGGACAGCGGAAGATCCGTGGGAGGGAGAGGGATTGGGGGGAGGAGGCATGGGAAGGCGGGGAGGGAGGGGGTAGGTATAAAACACATGGACACTGCTAGAACTTCCAGGAAAAAAAGAAGTCGGGATTTCAAAAAAAAAGTGGATCTGGGGTGAATTAACGGGGGTAGAAAATATCAAGGTTTTGGATGGGAAAAGATAAGAGATGGTGGTGAACAGCTGTTTTAAAGACCCAGAGGGAGGAGTGGGATTGAAGAGAATGAGGGAATTTGTTCCAGAGGCGGGAGAAAAGAGGATTGAGGAGTGAAGGTGAGCAGAGAGTCTTGATTTTGGCAATTTCACCAGAAGAGGGTGACTGGCACATCTTGTGTGACCTGTAGGAATATTTGTGGGATAGAGCACAGATAGACCACAGATAGACCTGGGGGAGTTAGGCCAGATAGGAGTCGGTAGAAGACAGAAAGACCACCAAACTGCCTGTGGTGAGTGAATGAAAGGCCCCAGAGTTAGCTTCATCGCGGGAGATTCAAACGATTCTGAAAGCTTTGGTTTCAACAGCATGAAGACGAGCTAGGTGTGAGGCAGGAGCACCGGCCCAGAGGGGGGAACAGTATTCCATTGAGCTGCGGATGAAAGCCTTGTATGTGGTGAGGAGCCCAGGTGTGCCAAGAAAGGACTTTGCATGACGGAGGATGCCCAGTCGGCGACTAGATTTGGAGGCCAGCTTGGAAATGTGGTTTTCCCAGGAAAGATCATGGCAGATAGTGAGACCCAAAAGCTTGAGGGACAGAACTTCTTGGAGAGGATTGTTGAGAAAGTAGATGGGAGCATTGTCCAGTCGGTCTTTTCGGAGAGGCCTAGTAAGAGTGTGAGATTTTTCAGGATTGAAAGACATGTTCCACTTGTTTGCCCAGTCTGTGATTTTGTCCAGGTCTGCAGAGAGTGAGGAGGCTGCAGACTGCCGATCTGAGGAGATGAGGAATGGTGAGGCAGAGAGTAGAGTCATCAGCAAAGAGATAGAGAGGATTTTCAAGAGTCAGAGAGATCATTGATGAAGACCAGAAAAAGCACAGGGCCCAGAACACTTAAGGAATTAGGGGAGCTGCCTGACTTTGTAGTCGTAGATAACAGTGGTGGTGGTGGTGGTGGTGGTGGTGGTAGTACTCAGAATGTAGTGCAGCTGATGATGTTTAATCAAGTCGTGTGGCACAAATCTTGCAGGAATGCTCTCAACAATCAAAAAGTGTAGAGCAAAGAATAAGCATCAAAGACATGAGTCAGTTAACCCAGTGAAAACTCGCCGCATGAACAGTGATGCCAGGTCCATTATGCAGGCCTCACCCTCACCCTCTACATGTTTCAGCAAACCAGTCGACACTCCATGTCTCTTTTGTGACGAAGTGGGCAACAAGAAAGAGCTGAGGAAGGCTGCTATTCTTGGCTTGGATAAGAAAGTCCAGGATTGTGCTCGAGTGTTAGGCGACAAATGTCTGTTGTGTAAACTTTCTGCTGGTGACTTGATCGCTATTAATGCTGTTTATCATCGCGCGTGCCTGACTCGGCTGTACAGGAAGGTGGAGAATGTTGGATGTGACATGACTGAGAATCATAACACCCAGGTGATGTGAGCACATGTTCTCAACGAGTTACTTGACTTCATTGAAGTTAACCGTGGTTCAGGGAAGTCGCCAGCAATGGCTCACTTGACGACCCTCTATTGCAAGCCCCTTGCTGCTCTCGGTTTTCCCGACATCAACACGACATCCTTCTAATACAACACGCCTTAGAGAGGATACTGAGCGCATGGTTCCTGACATCAAGGAAGTAAAAATGAACCGTTTCTGGTCTTTTGTTTTCGAGGAGGATCTATCCAGAGCTGTAGCTAATATGAAAGACAATGCATCAACTGAAGTCTCCACCCTCCACAAAGCAGCCAAGATCCTCTGGCGAGATTATCTCCACATGAAGCAGGCTTTCAAAGGCTCCTTCTCAACCTCATGTGAACTGAATCCATCCCACCCACGAGGAAATCATTCTTGAACACGCTTCTTGATGGACCAGGTATCAATCAGCCACCTCCTGGATCTGAGAAGTCCAAGGTTGTAACTTTCCATTGGGCAGCAGATCATCTTCAACTCTGTTGAACGCAAATTCAAGAAACCTGACAGTGTTCCACGTCACACCAGGGATAGGGAAACATCAGCTTCACTGTATATGGCTATGAAAGTACATCTTCCAACTGGCCGTGAATCTCTACTCTAAGATATTTTACATCAAAGAGGACTGTGCATCTTGTACGACCGTTTGAGTTTGCTGAGTACAGACATCACGAATTCATTCATTGCTCACTGGGAGCAGGTTGGTGTGGTGGTGCCTCCTCTGGCTGTCAAGCATGTTTTCACCACAGGTGGTTTTGACAACATTGATCACAAACCATCTTGGAACATAAATTACCCTCGAACCATTTAACTATGGAACACCTCTTAATTAGACCTCCCCCACAAAAAAGGGAACACACTCCTGTAAGTTTCACCTTCTGACAATTCATTCAGTTTCTCGACATGAGTGGCTCACGTCTTCAAATGTTGAGAAAAACCTGCAACTGGGGGCTAGTTCCATACTGTATGGGTGAGGCAGGGGTCGTTTCAGCTGACCAAAGTCATAGTAACGATTGGCAGTCTGCATAACACAGGCCTTATGCATTGCTGTGAAGGAGGTACACTATTTGGTAAACATCCCATGGCTTTTCTCCACTATGGCTTGCCAGAATTTTGCAAATAGGCAAATATAAACATGAGGCCAGACTCTGATGTGAATGTACTTTTTGAGGCATATAGTAAAGCAAGCAGGATTCTCTTAACATGCCAGAAAATCGAGACCATGATCGTGGCAGCTGAAGGTTGGGTGCAATGTTTCTCAGGAGGCAGCGATTGCTTCTGCATCCATAACATGAATTCCAAATTGGATTTAGAATCTTGTTGATGAAATGATGTTTCGTCACCTTTTACCAGATTCGTGATAAAATCAGCTGAACCTGAGTTGATCCGTTTTTTCAATGCCCCTGCCATGATAGCAGCTGTTGCTAGCGATCATGAATGCTGGGGTTTTGGTTGTCCTTTCTTGCTGAGACATTAAATATGCATGTGAAAACCCGGCCTTGAGAAAAGCCAAGTTGTATGAATATTTTTGACGACCTTGACATGTGAACCTCCATGATTAATGCCACAACCTGGACAACAGGTTGTGGGTCGGTCACATGTAATGGTTGTCCTTCCCTCATGGGAGGAATCACCTTCAAGGGACTCAGGCCAATGCTGGTAGTCAGCCACCCATCTGGCTACTATACAATATGAAGATGCATCTTTGCTAGACATGGCCACCATGGGACCACGTGTTCGTGGATTTCTTTGAAGCTGCAACCTTATTTGCATTAAAATATTAATGACACTGAGGCTTATTTTTACTAAGATCCAAAACTTACTTGCAAAGTGTTACAGACATCTGGATTGCTTTCTAAATTTGACTAATTATATTGTTACATTTGTAGGGGGGTAGGCAGTGATTACTTAAGTCCAGGTAGATTTGTATAGGTAGGTGCTCCGATTGTCATGAAGAAGAAGAACCACCATGTAATAAGTAGGGATCCGGTCGACCATGTGTTCGGATTAAGGTGTACCTTCGTCCCCATTACGAGGAGTGCTTTATGTTAACTAGCACATGGATTATGGATTATGTATCCCTTGTACATCGTTACCTCCATCTATTCCTTTGTTCCTTTTGACAACACACCTTAGACACATAGCCAGAATCCCACATTTAAACGCCCTAAAATAAACCTACAGGAAGCCAGGACATTGAGCGCTGCTGCTAATTACATTGACCATGGATAGCAACATCAAAGCAGGCAGGTCCGTGGGGCCATGCCCAGGAAGGCAGTGTGTTGTCAGGGTTGTGATTGATGGGGAGGACTGGAAAGAAGCAATTCGCTGATTGGCGAAGCACGACCGATGACATCAGAGAGTGGCGTGTAAAATAGTTGGAGCAGCGGACATCTTCTCTCTTCTCGTTCTGGATGCCATAGCGAACAGTCGTGATTGCTCCTCTCCTCCCCCCTTCTCGAGGTTTTGAGTCTGGCAGTAACGTTGTGGGCCGGCATCTCCTCCTCGTTCCCCTGTTCATCTGGGCATTGAGAGCAAACATTCCCTCTTGTGCCACTCGTTCCAAAAGTGATAGCGGACGGTTGGGTTTCGCTCTCTGCACTGGGAGGCTTCATCGCATTCCGGCATTCCGGCAGCCGTTTTCCGGCATTGAGCTGGTGGTCGCGGGTCGAAGAGCCGCAGACCGAGGACTGCAGTTTCACACCAAGGACGACGAAGACAGACACGGCTGGGGGAGCGAGCTGCACACGGGCCGTTTGATTCGCGCGGAAGGCCTGTTTTGTGCCAGCAGCGTGGCCTAGTGAACGAGGGCGTAGTGAGGCCTAGTAGTGTGGGAGCAAGCGGATTTCCCGCCAACACCAGAGCTGCATTCAGACTGCGCGCCCGGGGCCTGGACGATTCCTGGGAGACACACCAGAAATCAGAGCCAAGTGCACAAAATAACCACACACCTTAATTTTTTCCAACGTTATTTTATCCCTCGTCTGTGTTTGTGTCTGTTGTGGGGACATCCCATTTAGGAATTTAGTTTGTCATGCGTGTCTTTGTCACTGGCATTTTCTTTCATAAACCTGTTTCTTTTTGTCAATTTAAAAACCGTGTCGGTTGTTATATTTTGCAGGTTTGACGACTGCCGGTGGGATACATGCAGGTAAGTGCTCTTCAGCATCCTCATCCATGAGGAATTCAGCCAAATTTCCAGATACAGAATACAAGCGTACAGCGCGAAATTTCTGTCTCACAATATCCTCCATCATATTAGGGCATCTAATTCACAATGAACTGAACTAATGCAAAGACAAACGCATGCAGCACAGTGAGTGAAGCTCACCCCGATCCATATCACGTGATGCACCTCACCCTGTTGCGTATGACGTGATGCCTGTGCGTGTTGAAGTGGTCACATGACACATCCATTTACGAGTAATCATGAGTAGGGAGATAATGGGGCTTCCAGGACACCCATGTATTTAGATGGGACTTTTTCCCAAACTGCCCATTTTTCCCCCGATTACCGCGACACCCCCTTCTCCTTTTACATGTAAGTGAATGGGGGAGTCCTTACTTACCCTCCAAGGACCACGCGACATTCAAAATTCCTCATTGATCCTATGAATATTTGCTCATTTTCTAATTTTTTAAACAACTCCATTCTCTTATGGAACTCATCCCCATCTAGGATATTGATAAACTTTACATCAAGTACCTTTCTCTGTGCGTTTATAAAATGATATGTTTCACGGAGGGACCTGGTCTGTCCTCCTCCCGATCCACATACCATTTTAAAATTATAATATTTATTATCCGGTTGATAACCATCAAAGTTCTCACTCCACTCTAATATATTTTTCTTCCCGCCCTCCATTACCCCACTTAACAAATGAATACGTTTATCCGTCTTGAGGACCTTCTGACCCTCTCAACCTCTCGGATCTGGTATTTCTCACACTCATTATGTTTACCATTTATATACCAAGGTTGATTACACCTCCACCCTTTAGTCTGGTTAATACTTGGTTCTATCATTTATTTATTTATAAAAAAGGCGGCGGTAGCCCTTAAAATCCCTAACCCCATTATCTTATCACTAATATATGGATGGTTGTTGTTTAATGGCTTATCAGTTTTGTTTTTTGTAATTCTTGTGAGTAAAATGAACCCAAGATTTCTTCCCCATTCATATCATATAATTTGTAAGTCCAAGGGACTGTATCCATTACATCAATGATTTTAAATAATTCACGAGTCCATTTTTGTGTATAACCTTTTTCAAAATGGCTTTTCCATTTGTATATTCTTACCATATCACCAACTTTGAACTTGGGTTTTTTCAAATTAATCCCCATTTCATATTTTAATTTTGTAAATGTTTCTGATGGTTTTGATTTTGTTGATGAATGAACTGTATTATTGTAATTATCAACAATATTCTGGATTAAATACACCCATTGTTGAGAACCGAGTTGTGTGAATTTTTAATATAATTTTTCTTTTAAAGTACGATTAAAACGCTCAATAACAACTGCCTTTCCTTCATTAAAGGTGCTGTATAATTTAATATCCTCCCCCTTAAGAAATTTCATAAATATTTTGTTATAGAACTCTGTTCCCTCATCAGTCCATAACTTCTTTGGTTTCCTTTTATCCCTATCAAATATTAGCTTAAAGGCTAACATTAAAGTATTACCTCTCTTGTTTTTCAACGGAACAACCCAGGCAAATCTACTCCTCAAATCAATAACGGTTAACGCATACCTGTATCCCCTGTCATTATTCAATTCAATTAAATCAGCGGACCATATGTGGTCGGTGTATTTAGAATAAACTTTCCTTCTTTTAAACTTTGTGATTATAGGTTTGTGTAATTCATTAGCCAAAAGCTCCTCAGCCTTGATGACATCATTGGAGTCTAATAGTTTTTTGAGGGTGAATAACCAAGACCAAGTTTCAATTTGACACTTATCATTTTTTTAACAATAAACCGATCAACTTTCTCTCTCAATGTAGGATTTTGTATCAAAGACAAATTATATAACATTTCTCTGTCTGCTTCATGTTTTTCATCCAATGTAGTGGTATTCCCATAAGCAATATCATGCTTCATACACACTTCATCAACCCTATTTATAGGTTTAGACCAAAGTTTAGGATTGTCAGCCTCATCTAATCTTTTATCCAAGTTTGTTCCTGGACCACAGAAAGAATACCATGGAAGGTGTAATTCCCCTGGAATTCCAGTTGTTGTAAATTTACTTCCTGAGAGAAACTTTTGTATGTCTCCTCCACTTTTAGGAGAGATGAATTGGCACTTTTTAGAGCCACACACTTGACATATTCCTTTTTGATAAACTCTATTATTTTTAGCTTTAACATTAGAGATGTTTTTAGATTTAGTTTTCTTTTTACATTTGAGACAATAACTCATATTTATTTATCAGAAAAATTCCGACAGAGGATCAAAACCTTTTTGGTTTTCAACATATACATTTCTATCTTAATTTTTAAAACATAAAGAATCCTAAGGAATGCCTTCACTCTCTCCTCCATTTATTTACAAATAAAACTAACTAAAGTCAATAACACCAACATCATCAACCACATAATCTTTTCCTTCTTCTTCTTCTTCTTCACCACTTTCTCGTTTAAATCTCCTCCCTGAAAGTGAAGACATTGACGCCGTTATTCTTGAAAATAATATTTCCATTAGACTTTTCATTTCTTTATTTTCCTCCTCAGTGCATTGAGTTTGATTTATTTGCTGTAATACCTTCAATCTTTTATTAATCTCACTGATTTCCATCTTTTTATATTTTTCCTCCCTCTCTCTTTGCTCCCTCTCCTCCTTCTCTCTTTTCTCCCTTTCCTCCCTCTCCTCCTTCTCTCTTTTCTCCCTTTCCTCCCTCTCCTTTTTTTCCCTTTCCTCCTTGTCCTTTTTCTCCCTCTTTTCCTTCTCTCTTTTCTCCCTTTCCTCCCTCTCCTTTTTCTCCCTCTCCTCCTTCTCCTTTTTCTCCCTTTCCTCCTTCTCCTTTTTCTCCCTTTCCTCCTTCTTTTTCTCCCTTTCCTCCTTCTCTTCTTCAACTCCTTCCTCATCCCTTGCTACCCTTGAGTTTGAACCCCAAAGAATATTATACATATACTCATCTGGATTTTGAGATATTCTTGTATCAATAATTATTTTTCTCATAATAGGATACCAATAAGATTTGTTGACGATTTCTAAAAGAGTTTTATATTTCATAACTTTGAGAAGTTCATTTTTATTTAATACTTTAAACAAGTCTCTATTTGTGGGTTTAACAATATCAGTATAAGGCCAGTTTTTTATGACAAAATTCCCATGTATATGCTCCAAATCATAAGGTATGTAATACCAAGCACCCTTTTCTTGTAGGTATCCTTGAATACAAAAATTATAATTCTCTTGTAGTCTTCTTCCTGCCATTTATGTATCAGAAATATATGTGAGATTAATATTATGACAGGTAATACCACCCCATCTTCCCACTACCAAATTGGTTTGTATTCCTTGGCTTTCTATCCTTATCTCATTACCTTCCTTCTTTGTCATGCTAACCATCGCTATACTATCATATATTTTTCTTTTCTTAAAACCATGTATTTGTTGTTTATTAATTGTACTTCCACATAAATCCTTATCCTCACCAAGTGGATAATATTCTTCTTTACGAGACTGATTAAAATCATGTAGGTCTTCTATGTTTATTGAAAAAGACCAATTATACCCTAAATCAGGCATATCATACCCCCATTTATTAATTCGCATATTAACTATATGTCCTTCTTTATAAAATTCAATTGTAAGCAGGTAGTTAAATTCAATGAGGAAAGGTGTATGGTCAGTATAACCAGGTGTTGTGGTTGTAAATTTTACTTGTTTAACAAAACGTGTTGTTTTCTTTAAAAATATATATTGTGATAAATCACTAAATCTAATTAAGTCATTCGCATCTGTAGGGTTTGGATAATTGATTAATTTATAAGTATTCTTCATATTAATATTTTTACTTACACTATATTTTTGTCGTTCAGCCTGTGCCTTTGTATAATAATTTGATAAATCAATATCCTGAGAGGATTTTCCAAAGATAGAACCATCTTTTCCAACATAAGTCATTTATATTAGATTAAAAATAATATCATAAAAATTTTCATTATTGTTGAGTTGAAATAATACATATAAACATAATTGACCACAACATTTAGAATTAATTTCTTGAACTTGAAATGTTTGATAAACACCATTCTGTAAGAATTGTATTACTTCAACAGGTGGTGGCATACCATAACTATCAAAATAATATTTATCCTGACTATTATGAATACAAACCCAATGAGAACCATTCTGTGTGTCTAAATTCATAATAATATTCTTTGTATTCTTATTTATATGTATTAATTCATCTCTCATACAAATAACCACATTATCAATTTTTAGTGTTTTACAATACTTAGCTAGTTCTATATTTGACGTTGTATTCTTTCCAAATTGTTTAAACCATTTATCCATTTATTTATGAGAAAGATACAATCCATTACCCCGTTTAGTTAGTTTAACACCCGCTTGAGCGATAGAGGAAAGCATATCTCCAACCAACAATCTAGCTTTATCAGGTAGACTTTCAAGTTTTTGAGCAAAATCTACAATTACACCACTTCCACTAATTTGTTTCTCCAACTCCTTGTTATGTCTTTCCAATTCTTTTTGAGCTTTTAGTTGTGCCTTCCTTTCGTCAGCAGTTTTTACCGCTGCTGAAATACCACCAGTCAATGCTCCCGCCGCACTTAAACCAGCAAATAAAGGAATTAGAAACGGGAGAAATCCTCCTCTTGACTCGTCTATTGAATATTTCTTTAACATAGGTTTTGTCATTTTAATTTTAAGTGAACCAGTATCATTTAGTGTTTTTACTTGTGTGTGTGTGAGTAAAACATCAATTCTTACAGCTCCTTTTCTTTGAATTGTATTAACATTAATAATACAAGGCTTTTGATTTTGAATACAAGATGTTAATTTATTAAGATTGATTTGATTAACATATACCCCAACCATTTATTTATGAGAAAAAACCTATGTGATATTAATCATAACACCATTATCTGTATTAATCTGTAATTCTGTTTCCTCCAAAAGCAAACAATATGCATTAACCTCTTCACTCTCTCCTCTTTCAATGTATAGAGAAGTATCCACTCGATTAGACTTTATAGTTTCCTTTTGAGAACTCAGGTCAATTGCGTAGATTGTATAAAGTTTTTGAAACGCAACCATATCCAAAATAGGATCATTATTACCATTACTTTCACACACCTTTTGGTAGGACTTGTAGGCTTCCGCATAATCATTTTTTTCCCAATCAATTTCCAATCTATCTCGCGGATAAAATGTGCCATCAAGAGAAACCCGAAGTTGTTTCACCTTAGCATTATCACTCAGCGCATTATTCTTATTAGTACCATCCTCTCCATCTGGTTTTTTAAAAATGAGCCAGAGGTATCGTGGCTTTCCTTGAAGAACACCCAAATTCCAAGTGTAGGTAGTGTGTTCCAGTTTAACGTGTTGACATCTTCTTTTAAGGTATGATACATTTAGCGGTTTCTTTGAGTTAAGTCTTCTATTTAACATCTCTTCCGTTTTAAGATTAGGAGTATATTCACTGATATACCAACACAAATCATTAATAACAAATTTATTGTTGTCTCCAAAAGCATTTTCAACCCCAAAAAGCAACCTATTTACATTATCATTCCTTTGTAGTTGAAATCTAATTTTAAGACCATACAAAACTTTGTCATAATCACAAAATCCAAATATACCTTTCAGAGGTACTGCTACGGTAAAACTATTCTCTGGTTTTGTGTCATCATTATACATTGCCTTCCTTTGACTATAACCAGGGTCTGTGTTTGTACCCGTTGACATATCAGGAATAAAACCTTCAACAGCTCCCTTACCCATTCTATCACCAAACGAATATAGTGTAAATTTCATCATTTCAGATGTAGCAGAGACATAATCAACCGCTTCAACCTCTTGTGTTCCAATATACAGGCGAACACTATCAAACATTTTCCAGAAGAAATCATTTACGAGTGTAGCATTAGTATTATTCGCAGCCTTAGTGAATTTAAATTTACACAGCAAGAAACTATCAGCTATATTCAAGTAAGTTTATATCCACTTCCTGGATTATAACTAAACTTGTTGTTTTTCTCTGTGATATTAAAAAGGGTATTGTAAGTTTCCATTGACAACAAAGATGCCTCATATGAGGTAAGGGGGTCAAGTTGTAGTGGGTAAGGGAATGAAGCTGTGTAATCGCTCGTTGTGAAATTAAAACTAAGAATTGTGCTTCTCATCTTATTTAATATCTAATAAAATATCTTTGTATTGACATTTATTAATTATTTTCATGTTCATCAACTGATCTAAAATGGCTGAGGATTCATTAAAACAATTGTTGTTTCCAGCCTTCTTACTACCTAACAACAATAATAGCCTATTAACTAATTGTGATGGGTCATTTGGAAGAAAACTAACACCTGAACCAAGCTTACTTAAAGCATCAATAATATGTTTCTCCTTCTCATTCTTTTTACTTTTACCAGCAACAGAAACTCCATAATCAAGTGCATTTAGCAACTCAATATATACCCTATCTTCCTCTCTTTCCATATCAAGTGGTTCCTCAAAATATTTTGAACCACTGAATCCGGGGTTTGTTAGAAGAAACATTAATCTTGGAGTTAATTTAACATTTGGTTGAGTAGAACTCAAGAACATCAATTCATCATTAAATATCAATACCTTTTCTTCCACAAGATGGAACACTGCTGGTTCTTCTGTTGGAATGAGACCTGCTCTGGTTTTTGAATCTGCCAAATATTCATTGTTTTGAAGAGCTTCCACTACATAATTAGGGAGTTGATTTACCTCCTCAAGTTTCTGAAATAATTCTTCATCATTATATTCTAATTTTCCAAGTTCTTGTTTTGTTATCTGACTAAAATCTTTGAGCATTTGAAGTTTTTTCGGAGTAAATTCTACCGTGGGAACTGTAGGGTGTTGAGTTTTTAAAAGCGGTTTAAAAAATTTCTCTTGTTTTCTTTCAAAGGCTTCTTCACCAGTTAGTTTCTGTCTCCGTTTCTTCTTTATCTCTTCCTGTTGTTTAACAACTTTTGAAACTAATTGTTGATGTTCCTTAAACTTTCTTTCTCTTTCTTCGGCATTCATTTAGTATTGAAAAATATCATTTAATGAATTGTAAAGGTCAATGGGAAAATTTTCCTTTTCTTCATCATTATAGTAAATGTGTTGAAATAAATCCTTTTCTTTAAATATTTCATCAAATTCTTTATTGGTATTAATACGAGTTGTTATTTCTTCTTCACTAATACTTGTATCTCTGCTTTTCATACGTTTGCGTTGAGTCTCCTCATCGATATCAAAACCGAATGATAAAATCTTAACTCCATCACCACACAATTGTTTAATAATTTGTCTCATTCCTTCAGGATTAGTTTCTAAAATCCCAAGACCATTAGATTTTACTTTATTTAACTCACTCTTACAATGTGAATATTTTGTAGAACCAAGAGAGACCTCCTCAAATATTTGACCTTCGTTCCTCAATCGCATATGTTCCTCCATTGAAATGTAGTAATAATCTTTCCCTTCTACTTCTCCTGGTCGCTTTGCTCTGGTTGTAGTACTCACAAAACGAATCATAAGGTGTTTTAAAAAAAAACTTACAATCTTTTCATTTTTACTATTCAAGAGTTTAGATTTATGAAAGTTCTTTCCTGAAGCAGATTTACCCACAAGATTAATAATAATAGTTATCATTTATATATGTAATTATGTTTAAAATAAAAATACATCCTTTAATATCTCATCTTGTTTCACAACAATATATTTATATTTTTCAATCGTGTGTTTCATATAATTTTCAAATTCTTTTTTACTACATAACGTAGAGCAATTATCTCTCCAAAAATTATTTACATCTATTGAATTTAACTTAAATAAAATAAAAGTATTGGCATTGTTTCTTATTGAGTGTCGAGGGAGTTGAAAATATGATTGACTAAGATATATACAATTACAAGAAGAATGTCTCCCTCTTGTATAGTAGCTATCCATTACTGTTTGGTTTCTCTCATTAACACAATCATCAAAGATGACGAGGTTCTTTTTTGATTTATCTAAATCTTGAGGTGAAGGTATATCATCCGTATTATCACTGAGAATACAAGTTATGGGTTTTGGTTTCGATTTTGATTTCTGTGTATCACAAAATAATTGTATTATATCTTCAATATTATAATCATTTAGTTTGTTTTGAAGTTTAAATAAACCGATAATGTCTTCCTTTTTAAGACCTGCATTAAAACCCTGTGAGAGTAGTTGATACTCGGGTTGAAAACTAGACATGGTAAAAATTATTAAATTATCATAATCTAAAAATTAGGACCAAGGAGCATCTTTAAAAGTAAACAGGTTTTTCCACATCCGCTTGAACCAACTATTAGACATCTCAATGAATTTGGAATGTTTTTATGGTTATTAAATTTTATCTTATTTTCCCAAACGGGTAAAAAATCATTCATTTATATATTTGGAAAACAAGTCATCTAACTTTTTTTGAGCTATTTTAGAAACTCTATATTTTATCCTGAGTTCGAGTTTAATTTCAAAATAATTCATTATTTTATTTATATAGTATCTTGTATTAACATTTCCATTAAAATTATTTTGAATAATAAATATCATTAAACCCTTATACATTTCCTCAATACAAATAGTCTCTTCCCTTGAAAGAAATGGTGTATTATCATCACAATACTTAACATTCATCTCTCTTATTAATCTTGTAAAGTAATTCATTTTTGGTTCTAATTTAAAAGAGTTATATATTTTTTTCTATTTTTTATTATCATTAATTAAAATTAAATCACAGAAAATACATTGTTTATATGAACCCTCATTATTAAGCCCTATTCTATCACAAGCCGGACAATTCTCTAATTTATCATATGGAGAGTCTGGAAATTCTAAATATCCTTCAGAACTTATCATATTTATATGGTAAATTTTTACTTAAACTAAACGCAAGTTTATTCATTAATAAATACAATGTTTCAAAGCACAAAAGACAAATTTCAATCAATCTCTACTTCGGTGAAAGATATAGAAAAATATGTCAAAGATGTTAAATTGAACAAAGATAAATATGGAAATTTTTGGGTAAAACCAGTTATGGAAAATAACATGAGCCCCTCTATTTCATTTAAAGGAAGAGCTCTAACTATACCTGGAAAGACATCCATTAAAGTAAATCTAACAAAAGTTTCTCCTCTACTCCTGGCAATTTATTCAAAGCTTGAAAAAGTGATTGACCACGATACTTTGAAAAAGAATGATAAGACCATCAACAATACTCGTGGAGAAATTTGTATTTACTTTAATAATCCAAAGGGTGTAGATCTAAGTAAAATGAATGATGTTAATATTTCTGGTGAAATGTCATTTCGTTCTATGATAGTTAGAGATTATTTAAAGATAACTTTTGATATTAAAAATGTAGAGATTGAATCCGTTAATGAAAGAAAGTATATTGGTATAGATGGAAAGGTTTTTTCTGCTAATTAAATATGAGTCATTACAGCAGTGAAGATTTTACTATTTCATTGAACTCGGACGATAGTGATGATAGTATTTCATTGAACTCAGATGATAGTTATGATGCTAATAGTTTGTGCTCAAATGATAGTTATGAGAGTAGTTTTATTGATGATTCCGATTACTATATAGAGTTTAGTGATGAAGAAATATGAAGTTTCTCACTATATAAATAACATGAAATCTGGTTATTGTTCCGCCTGTGATAAACAGTACAATCGATATGATATTCATATCAGGACCATTAAACATGCTATCAATACATCTGATAAGAGTAAAAATATGATAAGATGTGAACCTTGTAATAAGCTAATTAGAGTACTTGATAAAAGGAAACATAAACAAACAAAGCACCATTTAGATAATGTTCTTAACAGTTATAAAGAAGAAGAGATGAAACATTGTGATCTTTGTGATAAGGATATGAAAAAGACTAGTTATAGATATCACATCCTAACCAAGAATCATATGAATAAGTTGCCCCAAATTTAATTGAGTTTCCTGACTCTTGTTTTCAATTTTTTCATGTTTTATTTTAAGTAAAAGATAACTAGTAAATAGTGAAGTTTTTTACTATATAAATATGACGAATTCTACTTACTGTGAGAGTTGTGAGCAGAACTACAAACATATCAAAAAACATTATAGAACACAAAAACATTTAAAGAGTAAAGATAATAAGTATTGTAAGATTTGTAAGACATGGGTTCTGAGAAGTGGGTATGATCAACACTTAGATACTCAAAAACATTTGAAGAATCTCAAACCAAAGGTTCTTCCAAAGGTCTATTGTGAGCGCTGTCAACACTACATCCTCAAGAAGGATTGGAAGCGTCATGAGAAGACAAAGAAACACCAAGTTCCATATTATGAGATTGAAAATTTAGATGGTGCTTTCAAAGGAAATATTAAAATTAGATTGTTCCGTTTCAAAGATCCAGTCCCCCGTTCTCTGGGAGCTGCTGTTGATCTTACAAAGGAAGGAATAGATGATCAGATTGATAAGACTATATCTGAAATGGGAAGTTGTAAATATTATTTGGGGACTAAATTGGTTCTTCGTAAAAAGGAAGATCCACCATTTAACTTTTACCTACATACAACAACTTACATGGTACTTAATAAAAATGATTATAATAGAAATAAAGAACAGGTCTTTAATGAGCTTAAATATAGTGAATATAATATTGATGATCTTATTGTTGGAAGCGGTCTCACTGTTGAAAAGGTTCTGTTTGTTGATGTTCACATTTTTAAATCTGATCCACTACAAGCAAGATCATATATTCAGCTTCCTAAAATCATCAAAGATAAAAATGCTATAGTAAATATTCAGAATACTGATAACAAGTGCTTCTTGTGGTCTGTACTAGCATATCTACATCCAGCAAAAGAACATGCTGAAAGAGTAAGCAATTATATGAAATATGAAAATGAATTGAATATGGGAAATTTGAAATTTCCGATGACTCTTAATAATATCTCAAAGTTTGAAAAGTTAAATAATATTTCTATAAATGTTTATGGGTTGACTGAAAATAATAAAGTACAGATTTTACAAATCTCAGATGATGAGAAAGAAAAACATGTTGACCTCTTGTATTTCCGATCTGGTGAAATTGAACATTATGCTTATATCAAGAACTTTTCAAGATTGATTAAATCACAAGTCTATTCTAGAAAATGTAAAGTTTATCCATGTCGTCGGTGTTTGAATACATTTCATTCACAGGAGAGATTGGATACTCATAAACAATATTGTTCAAATGAGAAAGCAACAGTCATTACACTTCCAAAGCCTGGTTCTAAAATTTCATTCAAAGATCAAAATAAAACAATTAAACATCCTTTTGTGATATATGCTGATTTTGAGAGTATCTTGGAAAAAATAGCAACAGCGGCTCCAGATCCAAAAGAATCATACACAAATAAGTATCAAAAACATACTCCTTGCGGATTTTGTTATTATATCAAATCATCCGTTTGTGATGAATATAACAAGTTAGAGGAGTATAGAGGCTCAAATGCCCCAGAGGAGTTTGTGAAACGACTAGAAAAAGACTGTGTTTGATTAACCACGATAATGAGAGAAACCAATAAACCAATGTACTTGACGAGTGAAGAGAAAAGGGAATTTAGAAAAAACAATGTCTGTCATATTTGTGAGGAAAAAATTGGTGAAAGCCTAAAGGTTAGAGATCATTGTCATCTCACTGGTAAATATAGAGGTCCGGCTCATCAAAGTTGTAATATTAATTATAAACTCCCCTCGTTCATTCCTGTCTTTCTTCATAACAACGCTCATTATGATACACACTTGTTTATTAAAGAGTTGTCAAAGACTCCTGGGAGTATCAGTGCTATTCCAAGTACAGATCAAAAATACATCTCCTTTACAAAAATCATTCCAACAAGACCAACTACAAGAATTCGATTCTTGGATACATATAAATTCATGGCTAGTCCTCTTGCTAACCTTGTTAAAAATTTGAAAAAATTTCCATGTTTGGAGAGTAATTATGAGGATACGGAACTCCTAACACAAAAGGGAATTTACCCATACGACTATATGGATTCATTTAAAAGATTTGGTGAAAAGAAACTTCCTTCAAAAGAAGATTTTTATAATATTCTAAATAATAGCAATGTTTCAGATGATGATTATGTACATGCTCAAAATGTTTGGAAAAAATATAATATCAATAATATGGGTGATTATCATGATCTCTATCTCAAGACTGATGTCCTTCTTCTAGCAGATGTATTCGAAGCATTTAGATCTGTGTGTCTTTCTGGATATGGCTTGGACCCTGCTCATTATTTCACAGCACCGGGTCTTGCTTGGAGTGCTATGCTAAAAATGACTAAACAAGATTTGGATTTGATAACCGATGTTGATATGCTCCTGATGATAGAGAGAGCAAAGAGAGGGGGAATTTCACAAGTCTGCTCATCAAGATATTCAAAAGCAAATAACAAATATCTTCCAGATTATGATCCAAAGAAAGATAGTTCCTATCTCATGTATTATGACGCCAACAACCTCTATGGGTGGGCAATGTCCCAAGCACAACCTTATGGAGGATTGAAATGGGAGAGTGATCATGAGGGTGTTCTAGAAAATATTCTGAGATCAACACAAAAAGAGTTGGATGAAAGGAAAGAAGGGTATTTCCTGGAGGTTGATCTAAAGTACCCAAAAGAACTCTTTGAGAAACATAAAGATCTTCCTTTCGGGTGTGAGAAAGAATTGACAAACCCAGAGTGGTTGAGTGAATATCAGAAATCGTTTGATAAGGGATCAAGAACAGAAAAACTTTTAACAACATTCTTTGATAAGAAGAACTATGTACTACATCAGAGAAATCTTTTACAATTTGTGAAACATGGCCTAATTGTTGAGAAAGTTCATCGGGTCCTGAAATTCAAACAGAGTTATTGGTTAATGAAATATATTGATTTTAACACTCGAAAGAGAACGCTTGGAAAGACTGACTTTGAGAAAGATTTTTATAAGTTGATGAATAACGCGGTGTTTGGGAAGACTATGGAAAATGTTAGAAAGAGACAAAATATCAAGTTGACAACTTCCTGGGAACAAACTTCCAAACTAATCAACAGACCGAGCTTTGAGCGTGTTGAAATCTTTACAGAAAACTTTTGTGCTGTTCATATGATGAAAGAATAAATTGAGATGGATAAACCGATTTATATTGGTACTACTGTTCTCGATCTATCAAAACTACTGATGTATGAATATTATTATGAGAATTTGAAAACAAAGTATGATGATAACGTCATGTTGATGTATATGGATACGGACAGCTTCATTCTGAGTATCAAGACAGATGACGTCTATGATGATATGAAAGCTGATTCTTTAATCTATGATACAAGCAACTATGATGCTACTAGTCAGCTGTTCTCGAATCAAAATAAAAAGGTGATTGGAAAGTTCAAGGATGAGCTTGGTGGAAATATTCTGAGTGAGTTCATAGCATTGAGAGCAAAGGCCTATGCGTATAAATATATAGTTGGGAATGTGGAGAAGTGTGATCAGAAGCTCAAGGGGATTAAGAAAAATGTAATTAAAGAAAGTATAAATTTTGGTCATTATTATCAATGTTTGATGAGTGGGGGGGAACAATATCGAAAGGTAAAAGGGATTAGGAGTTATAAGCATGAATTATATTCAGAAGAGATAAATAAACTAGCACTAGGAGCATATGATGATAAACGATATATTTTAGAAAATGGAATTGATAGTCTCCCTTATGGTTATATAAGTATATAAGTGATAAGATATATAAGTGATAAGATATATAAGTGATAAGATATAAGTGATAAGATATATAAGTGATAAGATATATATAAGTGATAAGATATATATATATATATATGTAGGGAGCTATTATGCCCCTCCCCCTTTGTTATTATGCTGCTTTACCAATTACCAAGTATAACCAATTATATGTTCTGTTTTCCTTATTACTGAACTCTTTATAATACTTAAGTTCTTTCTTGTGCTTTGAGGATGTGTAATATCCTAATAAGGAGTTCTTTCCTGTGTGCTCTTAGCCTGTGTGGGCACAATCTTTCAGTTCTCCTCAGCTGGCCTTGGCTACAGTTCTTATCTCCTCATGACTTTTCCAATATCCTGAATGTTGACACCTTTATGAGTATTCACCCTCCCTTTGTTCTTTCTCAACCAAAGTTCTATACAGAAAGTTGTAAACAGGTTGCCACAGATGGCTGACCATCTCCTTATCTGAGTTAACCTATGAGTGGCCTTGATGAGCTTCCTCTAACTAACTGAACAACAGGATGGGACTATGGTGGGGGGACCGATGAGCCCATTCTGGGACCAATGAGCCCATTCTATCTCTGTATCTTGTGAGCTAACCCCACCCCTGATATTCCTTATATAAAGCAAGGTTTAATTGATTTAATTCAGAGCATCTTGCTGTACTGTTGGTCATTTCTTGTGAGTTTCAGTGCAACCTTTGCTGTCCTCAAGCTTGAGTAATCGAGTTCTAATAAATATATCCGTTGCTCCTTTTCTCTGAGTCTTTTGAGTCCCAAGTTCTAAGTCTCAATCCGACAACTGGTGGCAGCGGTGTCGATCAGTCTGTGCAGTCCGGGACGCGGTCCCAGGCAAGTGAGTGGTGAGACCAGCTAGCAATTGATCCGGGTCAGGTGAGCTGTGGGTTTTCTTTTGTTTTTTCCTTTATAGCATGGGGGTCAGTCCAAATTGTAACCCACTCTCTTGCTCGGATGCCGTTTGTTCCGTTCCCTGCTCGAACCTGATCCACGAACCTAAATTTAAATACGGACCGCTTGGGTCCCGGAGCAACTGACTGTTTATGGACTCGTCAGGGTAACGTTACGTAAGGGGGGTGCCCACGTTGGGCGCCCGAGGTTAAGGGGTAATAGATCTCTGGGTTGTGAGGGTAAGGATAAGGGCGGTGTCCCGATCCGAGGCCTACCCGGGAGACGTCGGAATTATAAGTAAGATTAGAAGTATTATAAGGGCGTAGGACGCCAGGAGAGTACAGTAAGGGTAGGTTAGAAGGCCGTACTTCGCGAGGCGGGCGAACCTCACGGGTACAAGGCTACGGGTCTCTCAGAGTTAGGTAGAAGGCCGTACTTCGCGAGGCGGGCGAACCTCACGGGTACACAAGGCTACGAGCCTTTCAGAGTTAGGTAGAACGCGAGGCGGACGAACCTCACGAGTACAAGGCTACGTCGGTAAACTAAATTTTCCTAGGATGGGGAACTGGATGGGTAATAAGACTGTAAAGGCAGGTGAACCTCTTAGAAATACCCCAGCATTTTTCATGTTTCGGAGGTATGGCTATGATGCTGCGAGACCAGGGAAGTCATGGGTTGCGCTGACTAAGGATCTAGGTGAACCGTGGCCCAAAGGAGGGTCTTTTGCGCTGGAAAAATTGGACGTGTTGTATGGGGCATTAGAAAAGTTAGAACAGGACACGAAACACTTCCCACCTGACTATTGGAAAGTCTTTGGTTGGTGGAAGGAAGAAGCGATGAAGTGACAGGCAAGATCGAAACAGGCCAGCCTGGCCGGTGAGGTATTAAAACTCAAGGGCCTGAGGAAACAGGTGAATAAAATGCAGGATGAAGCGGTTAAGGAAATAGAGAGGCAGGCTAACGAGTGACTGATGCCGCTCGTTGAAAGTCAAGTCCCCGTGGGAGGGTCAGGCAGATACCAAACCCCTACCCTCCCAGCCCTGAGCTCTGTCCCGGGGTTCCAGGCAACACCACCCTCCCTGCCCCACCCTTTTCACCCCAACTCACCCTTTCCACCCCGGTCTAAGAATCCCCTTTCTTTTGAATGATTGAGACATAAGGCGTTGTACACGACCCACTCAGGTCGTTGTGCTGTGAATTTTTGCGACTGTTCACACTGCTGAATGTGCGCAGTGGTTTGAAATGCGAGCTGGCTTGTCAGTCACGTGGTATGGAGAATGTATAGGGAAACGCATGATTTAAAATGCGTTGCCTAGGTTGGCAGGGGAGTGGCTGTTGGAGGTGCATGGTTGGAGTCGATCCGGTGTTCGCGCGACGTCTGAGAGACTCATTGGTATATGAATGAATGAATAAATGTATATATGGATGTCTGTCATTGAAGTATGTATTTGTGTCCATTGTGTGTGCCATGTATCATTGACGCATGAAAGGGTTTCTTGTATTGATTGGTATTGGCTACTTGTGCGGTATGTATGGATGTGTGAGGTGTATTAGGCATGAATGACGTGGGAAAATAGTAAAGAAAATCTTGCTGAAATTAAACTATTGTGAGTTTTAAAAGGTTGCATAGAAAGCTTAGAAATAGTTAAGGGGGCGTAGAAACACTTACTCGGATATTTTCTCCAACCTGACGGTGTTGGAGAGTAGGTTGGAGGTTTTTGTAAGCTAAAAATGGAATATTTCTCCTGTGGCCTGTGATCCGACTGACAAGGTCCCAATGTATGATGTCATGGAGGAAAGACGTGTCTGCCTGTTTGTCTGATCGTAAGTCTGTGGTGTGATTTCACGGAGGGCCAAGGTTTAATCCAGTAAATGGGAGTTTTATGTTGTGGCAAGTGTGCGAGGGGGCACATCGGAGCACGCGAGTGGGGGTATTTGCGGGAGTGCACACCCGTGGTGAGTGTTACAGGGAAAGACATATGGGAACTTTTTATTTTCAATAAACAGACTAGGTTATTTTCTTGTTTATTTGTTTATTTACGAAAAATAAATAAATAACAGGGGGAGGTAGGTTAATGGTGGTTTGTTGGCGGTAAAATTGGTTGAAAGTCGAGTTGAAACAATTTATATTGGGATATTGGGATTCATAATAGCTATTGGGCAGGTGGGATTGAATTTAACATTGGCTATTGGATAAATATTGAAATCCATGCCGGGAATGTCGATTTTAACGTCCATCCGAAGGATGTAGCACATTGTGAAGCTGCACATGGCTTGACAGGACATGGGAGCCAATGAGCTGTGTAATGAGAAAGATTAAAATTATGTCATGGTGTGAAATGCCGTAGAGGTGTGAAATACACACCTTTGGCCTGGAGGGGAGTTCTTTTGGTAACTTACTTCCATGATTTACGTTCCATTGGAAGGGGAATAGGAAAATATGGGAATAATATGGAACAAATCGACAAGACAAATTGGGGTACAAACTCACCATGGAAGGAGAATGGAGGTTATAGTTTCATTGTTGTGTCTGTCTGGCTGTCTAGCAGGCCATGGAGTTATATTTCTGAAACATGGATTTCGACAGTAAAGACAGGTGTGTACCCTGAGAAAATTGTGGGTTGTGGAGTGGGCACTTTTGATGGGCAATGGGGGACAGATGTTGTGTGCAACAAAGGTAAATAGATTGGATTTTGGCAAGGTTGAGTGAGATATGTGGTTGGATGGGGTGTGAAGGCGAGTTATGGCAGCTCCAGGGAGCACTCCTGGTGTTGGGTCTCATATAATTATGGTTAAAGTACATGTGCAGACAAAGGTGTGCTTCGGTTTGTATTACTGGCAGAGAAAAGACAACAAAGTGGCAAAGGTTACAGTTCCACAGAAGGAGAGCGAACAAGGAAAGTGGCTGGGCTGTTGATAAAACCGCTGGGTTTTATGTTGATTTAAGTTGTTGTGGATTTATGTTCAATTTTAATTTTAATTCCTATAGTCTAGTGCATATGGGACGGGGAAAATGGGAGATGACGTCAGTGTGCTCCGAGTATTGTAGTGATGGGGGAGCGCAATAATATAAGGGGTGACTGCAAAGCGCATGTTTCAGAAGGGAGTAGTTAGATCAAATGACGCTGTGTGTGTGTGTAGAAGAGTATTGTCTATTGAGCAGAGTATTGTGAGTGGGGGTGAGTGCATTGTATTGAATGAAGAAGCCTGGAGTCAGTGTGTGGGCACAGGTGTGCAAACCCAGGTGTATGGAGAATGGTTGTGTGAAATAACTTGTATGGAATGGATGGCTCGCTCGCTGACAGCTACAATCCATGTGGATTGTGACCGACGCTAACATTTCTATGAATGTATAAATGGAAAATAGTTATTTAAATAGATATTGTGTCATGACACAAAGGGTTGAACGTGCGATTCCAGGAATGAGCAAGTATTTTTGATATAAGCTGATGTTTCAAGTGACGATTTGAAATGTTGGAAGCTTAGATCAATCTTAAAGATACAAGCTTTTCATCTGTGAGCCGGAAGTCGACCATTTGTTTAATTTTAGATACTATACCTAATATTTACATGTAAATGCATGACTGGTCTGGATTTGGACTGCTCTGTGAGTTTTTGGGAAAACGGTATGCGCAGCTGGATTAAGTTTGAGTGGTTGTTTCATATACTCTGGGTACATGTGACTTAAAGGATGAATTGGACTTGCTGTGAACAGTGTAGATGCAAGAAGAGATAGACCGGGACACAATGAGCTGCTAGGTGAGCCATTGAGGTGGATTAAATGTTTTGTTGTTGTTTTTGGAAGTTCGTTGTTGCATTGCCAAAGGTTTCTGTGTAGTGTGGTATCTGTTGAAAGTGGATCACCTGTTGTCTTGTGTGGCGTGAGCAGGGATGTATGTAACTGCCTGGGTTCAGGAAAATAACTTCAGTTGCAATTTGGTTTAAATTAAAGGTTAACGTTAGCTGGAAATTGGACAAAGTCAAAAGTTTGACCAAAGTGGAAATTGTCAAAAGTGCTTTAAAAAGCTACGTCCAATTTCATTTTGCCATTTGTAGAAGAAAATTCACTGCATTTAACATGCGTTTCCTTTAAACGGGCTTGGTCGGGCCAGCGTACATTTCAGCCAAAGTCTTATCTGGTTCACTCCCACACCAGGCCCGACTCGTGCTGCGACCTTGGTTGAACTGTCGGTTTAATTTGCACAGGAAATGAAATAAGGGGATTATAATGGGAGAAAGTGAACATTTGTGGATCTGGGGACAAGCTGGTTTGAATGTGTACCTGGGGTTTTCTGTGTGTCTATGTGTCTGTCTGTCTGTCACACTGGACTCTTGGATGGGTTTTCATGAGACGAATTTCAGACAAAACCCTCTTTGTTATTTCAGAATTGATCTGCACCCCACCTCACTGTGAAATGGACAGGTTGTGTGTGTGTCTCAGAGGGTTATGGACAACGTGGAGTGGCTGGTGCGAAGGGAGTGGTTGGGAAAGATGGACCCCCTTCACGAATACCCGTGGATAGTAGTTTAAAATAGGTAGAGGGTACAGGTAAATTGTGGTGGATATGGGCTGTGGTGCGCGTGGTAGAATTGGGAGGGCTACTCCAAAGCATTTTGCTTCCCCGCGCTATTGCGGTGATCAAATGTCGCGGCCATCAAAAGGCGGACACTGACGTTGTTCGGGGCAATGCAAGGGCGGACGAGACGGCAGGAAAAGCCGCCAACCAAAGGATGGACAGGTACGATAGTAAAGTAGATATTGACCGCCTTGGCAATAGTCCTTGGAATCGTGGTTTGTTGTGTACTAATCGAGGCTTTAGTCCTTGCGTGTGTGAGAAAGTTTACCACAGGATGGACACTGAAGACGACACCAGAAAAGGCCATGGTGATGACCGACAAGCTGACCGTGGGTCCAGATGACACTCCGGCCGTCGACGTGACTGCAGATCGCGGATCCTGGAACGACGACCCGAACGAGTCACTGGGCCGCGACAATGAGATCTCCGCTTCCGAAGATTGTTCTTCCATTGTTGATATTACTGATAATGATTTTGATTACACATTTGCGGACCTCAGAGCATTTCAGGCTGCCAGAAGGCCGATTCCTCTGGGCCCCAACGCGTCGCATGCAGACGTCAACGAGTTCCTAAAGGACTCCTCTCATTTCTTCTCGATGTGTACGGCTATGACTGTTGCTGACCGCCGACGCCGCAAGCCTACGCCACCTGAGAATAATGTTACTGATGATGTTACCGGTGATGATGGGGGCCACATGCAAGGGCCCCCGGCTGATGTTTATGTCTCAATGCAGGCTTTGCCTCTTTATGTATCACGAGCTCATCTTCATGTCTCACAAGCCCACAGTGAGTCAAACGCCACTGACCCAGTCCGGGATTTGGACCCTGCTGCTATCCCAAGCCCGGATGGAGAGGAACTCGATCATGAAGATACTCCGAGTTCCGAATCTGATTGTTTTGGAGATTCGTCCATGGATAACAGCGATGGAAGCAGCATCGCCTCGGACGATCTCGACTTTGACCCAAAGGAAGTTGCTCTCCCTCCTTTGAAATCCGTTATGCTTTGTTTTATGGCCATAGGTTTGAGCCACCTGATACTGACGATGTTGTGTCTTCCCCAGATCACCAGCATGTAAGAGACCTCATGAACATGAATATCGATTGAGCGCTGACGATTTCCAAGGATTTCTCCTGGGGAAGCCTGGGCGAGCTCCAGTTGGGGGGGAGTCCGGCTGCACCTCTGTGGACCAAGGGTGGGTCGGAGATCTCCCTGGGTGTGGACCCCGGTGGAACCAGAGGTCTTCGTTGGGGATTTGACACGCTATTCGATCTTCATGTCTCTACGGTCTCACCTCATACACCCATCTACACCCGACTTACATCATACATCCACTAACACCCACTTGCACCCAGACGCCCACGGATCTTCCTGCTGAGTGCGCTGTGCGGTACGGGGTACGAGACATGCTCACTGGGAGGCATCCGTGTGGTATGTTTAGTGAATCTTTTACACTGTCTGTTTTGCCTCACTTGGAGGTTTTTCGTTTATGCCATTTGTTCACCCTGCTTCTACGGCCTTACAGTGCATACTCACATACAGACGCGAATCATCCTACTGGGTACTGTGTGGTGCTTTGCGTGCGGGACATGCTCACCGGCTGCCTTCGCGTGATATGTTGAATGGCTTTTCTGATTTGATTCATTTCTGCTTTGTTTTGAAATAAAGGCCTTTGATTGGCTCATAGATAACTTTGTATCTTAGATCCAAAAGGGCGGTATGTAGGGAGCTATTATGCCCCTCCCCCTTTGTTATTATGCTGCTTTACCAATTACCAAGTATAACCAATTATATGTTCTGTTTTCCTTATTACTGAACTCTTTATAATACTTAAGTTCTTTCTTGTGCTTTGAGGATGTGTAATATCCTAATAAGGAGTTCTTTCCTGTGTGCTCTTAGCCTGTGTGGGCACAATCTTTCAGTTCTCCTCAGCTGGCCTTGGCTACAGTTCTTATCTCCTCATGACTTTTCCAATATCCTGAATGTTGACACCTTTATGAGTATTCACCCTCCCTTTGTTCTTTCTCAACCAAAGTTCTATACAGAAAGTTGTAAACAGGTTGCCACAGATGGCTGACCATCTCCTTATCTGAGTTAACCTATGAGTGGCCTTGATGAGCTTCCTCTAACTAACTGAACAACAGGATGGGACTATGGTGGGGGGACCGATGAGCCCATTCTGGGACCAATGAGCCCATTCTATCTCTGTATCTTGTGAGCTAACCCCACCCCTGATATTCCTTATATAAAGCAAGGTTTAATTGATTTAATTCAGAGCATCTTGCTGTACTGTTGGTCATTTCTTGTGAGTTTCAGTGCAACCTTTGCTGTCCTCAAGCTTGAGTAATCGAGTTCTAATAAATATATCCGTTGCTCCTTTTCTCTGAGTCTTTTGAGTCCCAAGTTCTAAGTCTCAATCCGACATATATATATATATATATAAGTGATAAGTTAAAAAGGGGGGTTAGGGATTTTAAGGGCTACCGCCGCCTTTTTTATAAATAAATAAATGATAGAACCAAGTATTAACCAGACTAAAGGGTGGAGGTGTAATCAACCTTGGTATATAAATGGAAAACATAATGAGTGTGAGAAATACCAGATCCGAGAGGTTGAGAGGGTCAGAAGGTCCTCAAGACGGATAAACGTATTCATTTGTTAAGTGGGGTAATGGAGGGCGGGAAGAAAAATATATTAGAGTGGAATGAGAACTTTGATGGTTATCAACCGGATAATAAATATTATAATTTTAAAATGGTATGTGGATCGGGAGGAGGACAGACCAGGTCCCTCCGTGAAACATATCATTTTATAAACGCACAGAGAAAGGTACTTGATGTAAAGTTTATCAATATCCTAGATGGGGATGAGTTCCATAAGAGAATGGAGTTGTTTAAAAAATTAGAAAATGAGCAAATATTCATAGGATCAATGAGGAATTTTGAATGTCGCATGGTCCTTGGAGGGTAAGTAAGGACTCCCCCATTCACTTACATGTAAAAGGAGAAGGGGGTGTTGCGGTAATCGGGGGAAAAATGGGCAGTTTGGGAAAAAGTCCCATCTAAATACATGGGTGTCCTGGAAGCCCCATTATCTCCCTACTATCATGTTTTGTTTTGCACCAAAGAACAATAATAAACTTGGTTGTTTGTTGCAGATATGGTTCTTCAAAATGTGCCCAGGGTTTCTGGACCACCCTGTGTGTGTATATATATATTTGCATAAAAACTTATATATATATATATTGTTACGGTTCTACGCCGCCCTACTTCCCCTTACCAAGGGGGGATTAATCCCCTTGTTCTTGCTGGGCTTGGCAGAACCGAGGCTTGACACGTCCCTTCCTGGCAAGCGCAAGGTAGGGTTTCAGGACCAAGTCTCGCACGTACGTATATATAGTCACGTGAAAAAGTAAGTACACCCCATTTAAAGTTTTGACTTTTTCGACATATTTCAACATACAGCTATTTGATCTTCATTTCAACAATATTGATAGATAAAGGTGATATAATATAACAAATATCATAGAACAATTACATTTTGTAGTCCATTGTATAATTTAAATACAAATAAATGCAAATTTCGCATGTGGAAAAAGTAAGTACACCCTCACATTTATCATTACTTCAAATACCTAAAATTAGAATCAGGTGCACCAGCTCAGGTGCAAATGATTAGAACATCGTTAGAGAGGATCTTGGAGGAACCCGACTTATTTAAACCTCAGACATTTAGTTTGGTTTGCTCTTTGTTGTTGAAGTGTGCGGCGTCACCATGCTTAGATCAAAAGAGCTCTCTGAGGCTTTCAGAAAGAAGGTTGTAGATGCCTACGAGTCTGGGAAGGGATTTAAAAAGATCTCCAAACAATTTGAAATCAATCATTCGACTGTCCAGAAGATCATCTTCAAGTGGAGATTCCAAACAACTGCCAACTTGTTCAGGCCAGGCCGCACCAGCAAGTTCAGCCCGAGAGCAGACCGCAAGATGCTGAAAGAAGTCTCTAAGAACCCCAGAATATCATCACGGGACCTACAGGTAGCTCTTGCCACTGTTGATGTCAAAGTGCACGAGTCTACCATGAGAAAGAGGCTTCACAAATTTGATCTACATGGGAGGTGTGCCAGGAGGAAACCTTTGCTGTCTAGAAATAACATCAGGGCAAGACTAAAGTTTGCCAATGAACACCGAGGCAAAGACCAGCACTTCTGGAACAATGTGCTCTGGACAGATGAGTCAAAGGTCGAGCTATTTGGCCACAGTACCAGAAGACATGTTTGGCGAAACCCAAAGACAGCATTTGACCACAAGAACCTGATACCAACTGTAAAGCATGGTGGTGGAAATATTATGGTTTGGGGCAGCTTTGCTGCATCAGGGCTCAGGCAGCTCACCATCATAGAATCCACGATGAATTCTTCATTGTACCAGAGGGTGCTTGAAGATAATGTGAGGCTATCTGTCAGAAGGTTGAAGCTCAGCCGAAGGTGGACCTTGCAACATGACAATGACCCGAAACATACCAGTAAATCCACCAAGGAATGGCTGAAAAGAAAGAAATGGATGGTTCTGGAATGGCCAAGTCAAAGCCTGGATCTAAATCCCATCATGATGTTGTGGGGGGATTTGAAACGAGCTGTGCATGCAAGAAACTCCTCAAACATCGCACAGCTGAAAGAATTCTGCATGGAGGAGTGGACGAAAATTTTTCCCAGTCGATGTCAGAGACTGGTAGACAGTTAGAAGAAACGCCTACTTGAGGTTGTTTCTGCCAAAAGGGGAAATACCACCTATTAGAGCCAAGGGTGTACTTACTTTTTCCACATGCGAAATTTGCATTTATGTTTATTTAAATTATACAATGGACTACAAAATGTAAATGTTTCATGATATTTGTTATATTATATCACCTTTATCTATCAATATTGTTGAAATGAAGATCAAATAGCTGTATGTTGAAATATGTTGAAAAAGTCAAAACTTTACATGGGGTGTACTTACTTTTTCCCGTGACTGTACCTGCGCTGCCACGGAAGCGAGGAAGCAAGCCTCGCATGAGCCACGTGTTGTTTGAGTACGCCGAGCGGATTGAGTACCATGTGGTCCGTGCAGTCTTATTTAGTTATTGGAACCCGATTGGAGCGATCCCATTCGTACCATGCTTAGCCAATGAATAAACCACAGGAACGATCGAATGGAAGAAAGGAAGAACATAGGTTTCTTTATTCCCACACGTATGTACAATGATCAGGGACGCAGAGACACAGAGCAACCTTAGACAATCTTAACTTATCCCTTGGACTCGGGCCCGTTACACACTCACACAAGGAATTGCAGATGGGTAGATGTTCCCCAACGCGTCGAAGTGGTCGCCCAGAGACGGTCCCAGTCCTGCTCTCCACGGCCCCAGCACGTCCCGCGAAGATGGTAGCAGGCGATGGCAGGAACCTCATAGCGCGTCTCCCGAACAAGGCAGATGACGAGGTGTAACGGTAAAGGGCGGGACTCTCAGCGCGGCTGGCGATACTCAGCCGTTCTCACTTGTGCGACTTAGATGCGCTGTATATCGGTACATGCGCGTCTGGCTTCGCCCGCGTGTCTTTCACAGTTCTCACACGCTGCCAACTCCTCTTCCTCAATCCTCTGAGCTGGTTAGTGCACGCGAGTTCTTTGACGCTCTCCACTTGCGAGTCCTCTGTTCAACAGCGTTCCCGCGCGAGTCCTCGTGCAAATCCTTCACCGCTGGTCCAGTCCTTTCGAGGGCTTTGCGCAGCGGGTTTTTATAGCTACGCCCCCCAAACCTTCTGGATCCCTCTCCAACCCTCTCACCACGCCCTGTGACGCCACGCTGCCGCCACCACCTCTGAGCTCTGATTATGCGGCTCGTGCTTACCATCAGCGCTTCTGCCGCTCCGCCTCGGTCCTCCCGACCTTCCTAGCCTGCCTCGTGTTAACTCGCCCAAAATGAACCAACGTTAGCGCAAAAGGGCATGAGGCTACAGACGCTGGATTGTCGGTGACAGTAGGGCCTATTCTCTTGGCTCTACTCAATGCAGAACTAACAATGGAAAAGGACTAAGCTTACAAATACAAAGACATAACTATACTTTCGCGAGGCTACATGTTGCTTGTGTGACTAACTATGAGGGGCAAATTTTAACCTTTATTCAACTCACTGTACAAACTCAAAACCGCAACAATATATATATATATATATATATTCCATGAACCACTACATCTGTATATAAATAAATAAAATGTACAGAGACACCAAATATGGAGCTTTGTACCCTATAAATGTTAATTTTTGAATAATTAATTTTTTTGTTGAAAAAATTGGCATGTCTTGGACTACTTTGAGTATGTTGTTTGTTGATTTTTTTGAATTTCCCATGTTACTACATTTCCTTCATTTTGTAATTATTTCGCATTTAGAAGAATAATATTTCATTTGGTTTTGCTTTTTCAACACGCATTTGATTTAATACTCGTGTGAGCATTTTATTAGTTATTTGCATCTCAAAGATATGCCACGAGTTTGAAATACCAAGTGGTGGCCACACAGTAAGTATAATGAAATTGAATCTGATTGAAAGTCATCAATATGAGCATTTATAATATTTTGGCGAAGCATCGCGGAGTAATTGAGCATCGTACGTCCCACGTGAATTTTCACTACATTAACACCAAAATGGGGCACATTATTCCAACATTTGATTCACTCGCTTTCATCAACACAAACTTATTTACAATATCTGCTTCTGTCAACTTTGATATGATTAACAAGATTTGTCGTGCCGCTTTGCCCATTTTGAAAGCCTCACATAAAAATGTAATAAACGTCCTGCATGCTTGATAAGTTCAAACGCAATGTATTTCTTTTGGGGTTTTCCCCCGTTTTTCACTGCATCCAAATATGTATTACATTGCTTTGTGTATTACATATATGCATTACATATTACATTGTTTACATTGCTTATTACATTGTTTATTGTAAATATGTATTACAATAAATATTGCGTTGTGTTTTACCGCTCAAACAAAATCATGTTGCTTGAGCCTGTTTGCTGTAACCTTCCTCATGACACGATGACCTCAGGGTAAAATCCCATGAACTGGTGTTGTTTGTTTAGCATATAAAAGCAAAACGCCCGCAACTTGCGGGATCCGTGTCAATCCTTCCTTGCCAGTTTGTCACTTCCGGCTACCACCGGATCAGGAAACACGAGATGCAACACATTTACAAACAACTTACTACATACTAAAGGCAAAATGATGCCGCTAATATACTTCCCCTCCCAATGCATTGCTCGAACTACAGGAAACAACAAAATAATGGGTGTTGCTTGTCCATGCAAAACGTACCAAAAAGTCACAGCCAAAACAAGTAATGATTGGCAGCAAATTGGACTCATAAATAGCCTATTGTGCCGGGACATGTAAGGCGAGTTGTATGCGATGGTAAGGGCACCGTTGTCGTAGACGTCACATCACCGATCGTGGGAAGGGTCGGCTCTGGTGCTGCATCAAGAAAAGCTGGCTTCAAGTGAGCTATGGAGACTGTCTCCCAACCACCGTTAATATTGTTATGAATTTTGGGGTAGGGCATATATAGATCGAGGTAGATCTGCATAGGTAGGTGCTTCGACTGTCGTGATAGGGAACCTCACCTGTAATAAGTTCTGTTTAGGCAGTTTATTCGGATTAAGTGTATCTTTGTGGTCATACGAGGATGGCTTTGTGTTAGATATAATAGGGTTTATGCTAATTCCCCACAGTGTCAAACCTGTGATAATCCATGTGTCCTGTATGGCAACGCACATAGACACTAGCTCGGAATCCATCCCCATAAGCGCACACATTAATTAATTCCTCCCTTATTATAAAACTCACCGAAAGCCAGTTCGGGGCACGGCCGATGCAACCACAGCCAGCCACATCATCAGCTGGCATGGCGACACACATCGAGCAGGCAGGCAATGGACACGCCCCGAGGGGCAGCAATTGGTCAGGGCAAAAGCAAGAAGCAGCTAGCTGAGTGGTGAAGCAAGAGCAAGGGAAGCGACAGACTGATTGGCCATCGAACGAATGGCATGAGAGGGAAGTGACGCGGCCATTGGTGGAGGGTTGAACCCGTAATGTTGGCCGAGAGGGATTGGCAGAGAGAGATGACGTCAAGAACCATTGACAAAAAGTGAAGTAGACCGACATTTTCTCTCTCTCGTCCCTGCTCGTTGAGATAGACGTTGGTGCCTGGACCTTGCTCGTTCTTGCCCTCACAATTCCTCTGTCCTGACCTCTTGCCCTCACACCTTCCTTCACCTCGACCTTCTCTCCTTTCTGACCCGAACGTTGGGTGCATCGCAGCCTCATGCCGAATTCGGGAGGACATTGCACGGCTGAGGAAGTGGGTTGCACGCCCGCTTGCTTGTTTGGTGCGAGAGGCCTTGTCGAGGCATGGTGAACGGGGGCGCGTTGAGGCCTACTCCCCGCTGACCGGAGTCATGTCGGATGACTGCGCTCGGAGTCTGACAATCCCTAACGATCCCGCACACACTGCAGACAGAGATAGGCCGTGCCACACAGAACACAAGTTTCTTTTACTTTATATCTTCCCTCGTCCGTGTGCAAGTCTGTGTGTAGGAGCGCTCAATCGGGGGGGTTAGATTTATCTTTGTGTTCTTGTTCTCGGGGCCCGGCAATAAAGCCGTGTTATTTTTGTACATAAATTCCGCCTCGGTTTGAGTTACCTTTTTGCAGGGTGAAGACGCCTGCGTGGGGCCCATACAGGTGAGTCGGTATTCTTCTTCTTCCTGCTCGCGTATCATCCGCCATCAATTGGATAACGCCTCAAAGTAAGCTCGATTGCTATCCGTGATTTCCCGGTCTTCAGCGAGGGCAATCACAGGACAATATCAAGTATGAGTATGGTCTTCTCGTAGCTTTGTAGAACCTTGTAATGTCCGTCATATGGGTGCTGCAAGGGTCTCCGGATAGCGTCGTGCCACACGAATAAGTGGGACATCTTTCAGAGCAGCTCGCGTTCCAAGCAAGCCCATCCAGTGTGTAGAGTTGTCATGTGCTTTCAGGGAAGACTGGAGTTGATGGTGGATGCTCAGCTGGATGCTCAGTGGTGGTTTCCAAATGGTCGGTACCCATGAGTCGAGTCAGCTTGCAAAATAGAGCCAATTCAAACTGGCTACCATGATCTGTAGTGATGTTTGATGAAACACCAAAATGTGCAATCCAGGCGTGGACAAAAGCCCTGGCGATGATGGTGCGGTGATGTCAGCTGTCGGTGTAGCCTCTGGACAACGAGTGTAGAGGTCAATACAAGTCAGCAAATAGCGTTTCCCATTTGAGGGTGGTAGGGGGACCGACAATATACTAAATGGTGCGACAACTACCAAGTGGTGCAACAGTATGACGTTGGATTTTTGAGCGTTTGCATTGAAGACATTACTTGACCCAACAGCGCACGTCTGCGTTGATGTGTAGCCAGACCTAGCACAGTGATAAGATGCTGGGTTGCTCGAATTCCCAGGTGCACGAGTGAGTGAAGAGTGTATGATGCAGGTACGAAAGGGCAGGATTGTCCCATTGATGTATCTTATCCGAGGGTAGTGTCTGTCCTTGGGATTGATACCTCTTGAAATGCAAGTAAACCTGCTGCAGACTGTAGACTGTAGAGCTTTGTGTCCTCCTGTTCTGCTGCTGCCAGTGCCTTAAAATTGATGGCCAGTGTGCTGGTTGAAGACAACGGGAAAACTTTGATGAGTGAGAGAGAATCGGCTGCAGAGTTAACAATTCCTTTGATGTGTCGGATGTCGGTGGTGAATTGTGAGATATAACCGAGTTGGCGTAGTGTGCAAGGAGAGTGCGCGTCCGAATGGGTGGACATAGCGAAAGTGAAACGTTTGTGGTCAGTCAGGACAGAAAATTGCCTGGCCTCTAAGAAGTGGCAGAAATACTTGATGGAGAGGTATGACCACCTTTAGAGGCCATTTTTCCCCGCAGAGTTCCCCGCAGAGCAGGGGTTGGCCTTTTTTCGGGCACCATGGTCCCCTTTTTGAAGCACTGTGTTATGGCCGGATGCCCTTCCTGCCACCAACCCTGTTTTCGCCTCTTGCGACACACAGGGAATTAATTACCAGTGAACTGGTACTTAATTTGCCAACCTCGGAAGGATGACAGGCTGAGTCAACCCCCCTGGCATTAATTCAGCGATCGACCAGGATTCGAACCCAGGATCCTAGGATCCCAAGCCGGCACCCTAACTGCTAAGCCAACACCAGGCTACTTCATGTAGAGGGATACAACGAACAATTCCCGGTCGAAGGCACTGTACTTGCGCTCTGGTGTTTTCAGCATTTGAAAAATGTAGTGAAGCTTCTGGCGGGTGATACATAATTTATCGGGTGATAGTCGGCAAGCAACCACAAAAACAAGTGGTCAAGTGGTCTCGATGTTATACATGATCTGGTGCTTCATGGGCTGGATTGTTGCTGATGGGCGCATTATGGAGTGGAAGTCATAATAACTTTTTGAAAAGGGCAGGTGGGTGTGGATGGAAGACGGGTGATGTTTAGCGACGCCACGGTGGATGCTGTACCAGAACACAAAGCTGTGTTGGTATCTGTCGAGGTGTCGAGGCGTCTAATAGACGGCGATGGTTGACGTCGACGAGGAGATTGAAATGACGCAAAAATTCCGCACCGAGGGTGGAATATCTTGTGTCGGCAATAGTAAACACCCACGAGAATGAGAGACATAAATCCAAATCAATCTGGAGGAGACATTATCTGAAAGTAGCAATAGCACCGTTGTTAGCAGCATGTAATGGATATGTCTGTCGATTTTTCCGATCAGTAGCAGACGGAGGCACAATGCTCATCTCTGCTCCTGTATCCACAAGAAAACGAGTTCTGCTAGTGCGATCCACAAGGAAAAGCAACTGACTGGCATATGGCCCAGGTGAACTCATCACCATTAGTTGGCGGCCTCATCGTTTGCCCAGCAGCCGATACGAGCATGGTGCTCTACACTGCCAAGCATTAATCACTGAAGGTCACGTGGTACCAACACCAAGCTGGGGTGTTCACAGAGGGTGAAGGCAAATAGTAGCTCGAGGTATAGTCTTTCTCATTTCTCCCACCAGGGACACTCGAAGAAGTGCACGACTGGCGTTGCACCACATTAAGCTTCAGGAAGCGCTTCTTAAGGTCTGCCATTTTGGATTGGAGTGTGTGACGTGCTGTGGTTGCGGTGTCACATTAGCCATGGTCTATGTAACAGTGTCAATGAGACGATCAGCCAGATCCGCAGCCGTTGGTAGTGCCAGATCTGCGTTAGCTGCAAGAATCATGCGGATGTGGGTTGGTAATGATTGCAAAAACAACTCAAAGGAGCGACTGGTCGAAGGTGGTGTGGTGGTCACCAAGAAGCTGCTGCATATGGCCTTGATTGTAAGGAGTTGTTGAAAGTGGTGGTGCTCAGATAGGGGTTGTGACCTTTATAAGCGGAGCCTTCAAAATTGCATATGGAGTATTCGTTGGAAGTTGTATTAAAATGTCTTTCCCCTACATCGCATATTCTGGTGATAAGGATCCAACAAGGTAATTGAACCACGTCGCCTCGGTAGTAATGTTCCGGGTGTCAAATTGTGCTACGACTTGTGTAAACCATGTGTTCGTCAGGCCAGAATGGCGGCAGCTTAACCATAAAACTGCTGCCACGGAAGAAGCTGGTTGAGCGACCGGGATGGACAGGCGCTGCTGATCGATCCCAGCGAATGGTTGGCCATTTGTACCTCCTTGACCGTCCATTGCCGTGATCACCAATTTAGTATATAAAGGAAAAAGACCCGAGACCTGCGGATCCCTGTCAATCCTTCATTTTCCAACGCAAACAACTGCTGCTTGCCTGTTCGTCACTTCCGGCTGCCACCGGATCAGGAAGCATGATATGCAACACATTTACATATTACGTGGAAATTTCACGGAATATAAAATGTGACTTCAGGCCCTCAACTCCTCCAGCCCTTCTCACAAACACCAGTCAGTCTCCACATCCGAAAACCAAGTCCTCACCTTCCCCCTCTCAACCCTAAAGTGTCAATCCTCTCCCCACTCCAAGCCTTCAAAGCCCTCCCCAGCCATCACGGTTGCCTGTCCAACTCACAATCCCTCGAGATATGCGGAAGAGACGTGTGCCCATGTGCAAGTCATGGCCCATCATGGTCGCCTCACCGTTGGAAAATGGAAAATGCATTGGAAAATAGACGTTGCGTTTGCAACCAACAAACAACGTCACTTTGACGTCAACAATGCGCTTGCGACCAATTGACCAAATGCCAACGTTGGCCCAACGTCATGTTAGCTGGGTATGTTAACAGACCGCTATCTCAATCGCTGAGATCAATCTTCACAAGGTCATAGCACCTATCACCCCTATCGGCTCAAAACCCTTTTAACTGTCGCTTTGATCGTTTTAAAATGAAGAAACACATATCGGGAGTGCATGGCGATTGTGAATATCACCATTCCGAGACGTCTTTGCCTTCGCAGAGCAGTGAGCACCAACATGGCGGCTGTAAGATTGAAATCTGTCTTCAGACGCCCTCACAACATAAAGTTCTCAACCAAACATAACACTCTTCGCCCCTTTTATTCCCGTTTTTCAAAGCGAAAGGGCAAATTGTTATATCGCCATAACATATTGTTATGTCTGGGAGTAGAGCAAAATCTAGAGCTAGGTAGATCTGTATAGGTAGGTATTCGACTGTCGTGATAGGGACTCTACATGTAATAAGTTATTTATGTTTAGGCGTTTGTCGGGATAATATGTATAATTGTGGATCTACCAGGAGATTCGTGTGATAGTTAGATAGGGATTAAAAGATAACGCCCCGATGAGTCTCACCTAGTAGTCAAACCTTTGTCCATTATGGCACTGCAAACCACATAAACATTAGTTAGCTCCCTAGCACAACAATAAATAATTCCTTTCCCTTACAATGACTTCGGAAGGAAACGGACAGGAAACCAGGCCAAAAACATCGCCACAATTGGCCGCCACCATTTACACCTCCAAAAGGCCTACCCACCTCGCATAGCACGTGTGGTGACCACGGAGTCGGGGACGGGAGCGGCCGTGGTGCAGAGGGCGTGACCTGGGCGAGCCGGCGAGTTGTGGGAGGCTCTGATTGGCTGAGGAGTGCGCCAATGTGACGTCATCAGCAGAGATCACCGGAGCACCGGACGCCATTTTCGGCAGTTGGCTGCCAGGTGAGTTGAGGGAGTTGAGTCAAGAGTTCGAGTGTGGTTCAGAGGTGCACTGAACTAAGTTCAGTCCCAGTGTGAGTTCAGTCCAGTTCAGTTCGGAAGAGTCTGGAGAAAGCGAACTCGGATTTGAACCATAGCGTGCAGTCGCACCTGCGCTCTCTCTCCCCCTTTTCGCCATTCCTCTTGGTTCTGGAGTTTGTGCTCGCGTTGGAGATCGACGACGCGTGGTGCTTTTGGTGCATGGTGCTCGGCCTTGTGGGACTTGGAGCAAGGGACCTTGTGGTGTGCGATCAGGCCGGAAGGAGCGGTGTTGGACGGCAGCCACAAAGACGACGAAAGACCAGATAAGCCCGCATCCGCGTACATTTTGAACGACGTGATGTGTTCTTTTCATAATTCATCTCCCTCGTTTTGTGTTTGATATCTGTTGTGTGTGGGATCCCAATTTAGGCTTCTTATTAGAGTTATTACAGGCGCGTGCTTTTTCACTGTCTTTACTTTTCATTAAGAAATCCTTGTATTATTTTCGGTATATATCTGAACGCAGTTTTCCTGGGTGTTTGATTTTAATAGGTAAGGTTGCAGGACTTTCGCTGTGTCCCGCCATTCCACGCGTTTAAGTGCTTGATTGGAATCCGCTATTGAGTTTTCGCCTCGGGAGTTTAAAGCCTCGTAATCGGCCTTTCGCAACTCTGATGTTAATCGCAGTTGCGTGACAATGTATTTATTCATTACCTCATTCCATTGCAGGTGACGAGGAAAGCACTATTGAAACAGGAAGTGAATGTCCAACAGGTCTTGGATTATTACGGTTGGTCCTTTGTCTGTCCTTGGTAATTTTTTAACATGTGATTATTAGAAGCCTAATTGTGTTAATCAATGATGGTAAATTAATAATATTCTTCGTGAAGCATCTTAAATATGCATCGAAATGATAATTGTGGGTGGAGTCAGGGCAGCTGTCCAACCAATCGGTGGGAAGCATTGTCACAGACAGACAGACACACAGGGACTGGTCGCCACTCCGACGCTGGGCACTCGAATGTCTCATTCATCCCAATAAGCTGGTACTCATTTCGCCAACCTCGGAAGGATGACAGGCTGAGTCAACCCCACTTGGTGTGAATTCAATGGTTGACCGGGATTCAAACTCAGGACCGAGGGTCCTAAGCCAGCCACCCTAACCAGTTAAGCCAACACCAGTTATACATATATATATATATATTATATATATATATATATCTATATATATATATATATATATATATATATATATATATATATATATATATATATATATATATATATATATACATACAGGGTCTGGGAGGTGTGACGATTTTCAGAAAACTCGTACACAGTTATTTTTAGTTGCATTTCAATTTTTATTTTTTTTAAAGACTACATATATAATGCCATTTAATACACTGTAACAAAGACATTTTAAAAATGTAATTCATGTTTGAATTGGGTATAACAATGCAGGTGGGGGGTCTAGCGCATGCGTGATGGCTGTTCGTTACTCGTTGTTAGGCGCCATTTCAGTAGCCATGGAGCTGTGGACGATTGAACATCGCGTCTTTGTTGTTGAGACGTTTATTCAAACGGGTAGTTCGGTAGTCCTTACACAGTGCAGATTTCGTACTCACTTCAATGTTGGTCGACATGGCGCCGTTCCGTCTCGAAACACAATGTTGAAGTGGGTAAAAAACTTCAGGACAACTGGATCTGTGAGGCCGGGAGCATCTCGGGGAGGTGATCGAACCGTTAGGACCCGGAAAACATCGAAAGGGTTCGACAAGCTGTGGAGGCCAGCCCTCGTCGGTCAGCGGTACGGCATGCTCGCGCTCTACGGATGTCAGACAGATCAGTTCGTCGAATTTTGCACTTGGACCTTCATTATCACGCGTACAAAATCATGGTGGTTCAAGAACTGCAGCAGAATGATTTCGTACGGCGGTTTACGTTCGCAGAAAGAATGCTGGAACTGCTGAGGGATGACACTGTTCTCATCATGAGTGATGAGGCGCATTTTCACTTGTCGGGAAGTGTAAACAAACAAAATTCCCGATATTGGTCAGCAACAAATCCGCGAGAACTCCATCAAAGACCCCTGCACTGCGAGCGAGTCACTGTGTGGGCCGGAATAGCCCGATTTGGCATAATTGGGCCTTATTTTTTCAAGGAAGGTGGACGCACTGTGACAGTCAACTCACAACGTTATGTTTCGATGTTGCGCGAGTTCTTACTGCCTGAATTGAGACGACGTCGCATTGACCTCCCTACAGTTTGGTTTCAGCAAAATGGGGCTACTTGCCATACCTCAAGGGAATCAATGGCCTTATTAAGAGAACATTTTCCAGGGCACCTCATTTCAATCCGTGGGGATGTGGAGTGGCCCCCTCGATCGACGATCTTTCACCCTGTGACTATTTTTTATGGGGTTACCTGAAAGCTAAGGTTTACATTGAAAAACCACGCACTCTTGAGACCCTTTCAGATGCCATCACCAGAGAAATTCGAGCTATTCCACTTGCCATGGTTGAAAGGTCTATGGACAACTTTTCCGCACGTCTGCAAGAATGCTTGGACAAGAACGGCCGCCATTTAGATGATGTCATTTTTCAAACATGAATTACATTTTTTAAATGTCTTTGTTACAGTGTATTACATGGCATTATATATGTAGTCTTTAAAAAAATAAAAATTGAAATTCGACTAAAAATAACTGTGTACGAGTTTTCTGAAAATCGTCACACCTCCCTGACGGACCCTGTATGTATATATATATATATATGTATATATATATATATATATATATATATATATATATATATATATATATATATATATATATATATATATATATATATATATATATATATAGTTACGGATCCCAGCGTCGGCCTTTCCCTTTAAGAAGGGGGGATTAATCCCCTCGCTGATGACTGACCGACGTGGTCCCAGGGGTATGACGTCACGCCCGGTCGGCGCTGGGTAGGGTATTAGGCCCAACCGTCCTATGACCTAAATACCAGCGCCTCCCGGTACGCAAGGAAATACTCCCCGCCCACAGCCGCAGCGTAATGGATGATTTGCGCCGAGCGAAGCGAACTGCGGCGTGAGCCGTTTACCAAGACTAGACCCGATTTATATTCGTTGGCCGAATCGCGCCACGTACCCTCAATATGGAAACCTCTAAAGCGACCGAATGTGAAGAAGAAGACAAGGTAGGAAGAACAGATATTTATTATTATTTACACACAACTAAAGCAGGAAAGGAATGAAATACGATTTACAAGGCAATGGAAGGAGCAGGAGACACAGTGCAATTATTAGCTTACCTATACAGTCTTACTTATAAACCCCAAGACAACATGAAAGACGGACAAACGGGCAGACTCACACGATGGGGAAATTGCAGATGGATTGGCTGGAGGGAGAGGAAGGTCCAGCTCGGACCGAAGCACGGTCGGGCCGGGAGCGGGCAGCCGCCGTTCCTTTGCGGCCACGTCGGCACCGCTGTCAAAGCCCAAGCTGCGGTCGTGCAAGCTGCTACGGTTTGAACTGCGGCGGTGGCAAAGCTCAGCTCTCGTATCTCATCTGCTCCGTGTCTCATCTCCTCTCTCCCTCGTATCTCATCTAAGGTGGGGGTGTCCCGCCGCGGGTTATATTGACCACACCCCCGAACCTTCGCGAACCTCCCCGATCGTTCTCTTACCGCCCTCTCAAGCCAAACCCCCGAGCCTTGGTTGGTCGCTTGGGCTCTCCTGGCTCCACCCTTTGATGACGAGGTGGAGACACGCCTTTCTTCCCCGAGATTACCTCGTCTTAATGGCGGCAAATGTAGTTGGCAAGGCGAATGGCAATGACGCAGTTGGAAATGGAGGTTTTTGGAATGGGAATGAAAACGGGATCTATCTTATTTAATTGATCCAACGCAATTAATTAGTGGACCACAGAGCCTTATACTGACATTTACTAAGGACATAACTACTGAGGGAATCTATGATTTGCTACGTGTGTGCGATGGATTAAATAAGGGCGACCTTGGATCTTTACAATTGGAGGGTGATATTTACAATATTTACAGCATACAAAAGGGGAAAATTTACATCGAATTACACACACAATTCCCATATCCCCAACACTGCACCCTCCTTCCTTACGGGACGTCCCGGCCCGAAAATTTTACCTTTAGTGTGACACGTAGGTGTAATTCCCTCTACAATTAACCTGACCCTGAGTGCGACAATTTTAAAACACAAATAAATATGTCCCGCTAATTGCGTTGCACCCTGCCTAACAGTTTCACACCCACAGCTAACCGAATTGCGGAATTATTTTCAAACTAAAACGTGAACGATGGGGGAGCATTATTTACATTGACATTATGTGACTATTTACAAAACGCAACCCAGGACCTGTGATTTTTATTTTGGGGAAACAAAATGAAATTCCTGTTGGGAGGGAGGAGACAGCACGCATTGCATCGATGCACCAGCACAAATACACCAAAGCACCAATCACCAAAAGCACCAAAAGCACCATTCGGTGCAACAGTCACCAGTTCATCATAATAACACACAAGACAACAACTAGTGGTGGTCTTCCTCTTCCCTGCTGGGCCGATGTTCTTCCTGATGTCGTCTTTTCATTCTTTTCTTCATGCGGCCTATTTGGAAATAAAAATGAGGTGCACAAAACGTGTCCATTTTTATTTAGGGCCACAGGGGCCAACTAAGGGTGGTCCACCTATGTGGCATAGGTGCCACCTTGCCGAGGTCCGCAAGCAAGGCCCTGGGCCATCGTGGCCGGCTCCAGCGGAGGTGCCAGGCCTCAAAACGTGGGGTCCATAAAGTGGTGCTTGGCCGCAGACGGCAGTCCATAAGTGGTGCATCAATGCAATGCATGCTGGTTGCGGGAGTTCTGGCACACCATGGCGGACTCCCGCACACTCCCCTCAGTGCCCAGAGAGCACAGTCCTCGGGTGGGAGACAGGGGAACAGAAGACAGGTGAGTGAGGGGTAAGGTCACAAGGGTACACATCAAACAAGGCAATGCAAGGTGAGGTGCGTTTGGAGACTGAGGGGAGAAAAGCTCGTCCCTACCGTATGTCACCCCCCCCCCCCCCCCTTGTTACCTACCCTACCCTTGCCCTTACCCCATATTTACAAAAATCTACACATTTACAAATTCGTTGCTACCGTCTCGTCTTCACTATATTTCCCCTATACCAAATTCGTCACCACAATCCCTCTGACCAAAATTTGCCATCACCAATTCATCATCAATCCTCATAAGGAGGGAGAGATGGAACAACAAGCACAATGTCACACCCATGTCATGATGCATCTCACAATCCAAACATTTGCACAACAAAAATAATCACAACCTGGCATGGTGCGGAGTAGCGTCACCTCAGGTGAGTGGATGCGGATGGTGCGAGGAGATTTCAATCCTAACTATCTTCTAAATGACATTAACACACTTTACACTACCCGGGGTCTTTCCCTGCCAATCCATTGGCCAACTTACTCTATGCAGTTTTAAGAACCAAATTCCCATTGACCAAACTGTGGTGCTTCATCAATTTGGGGTCTCACTCCCCCGATTCAACTCCCTGTGCCTTTGCACAATTTCAGGACTGGGTCGTGTGGCTCTCCCAGCAGGTCTACCCACCTGCACACCTCCACCACTGTAGTTGCCTCCGAGCTTACCTGCTCCTTACCCTACCTATCTAACTGGGGAAGGCCCTCTGGCGCTCTCCCCACTCGGTGCCCTCTCTGGCACTGGGCTACCTGGGTCCGTCCTCCGGATCCTCGGGCCCCATCCACAACTCTAACGGCTCCCAGAGCCCACCTGCGGCCTCACCTGGCCAACATCCCAACAGTGGCGGAGTGCCCATTCAACTACACACACTAACAGGCCACACGCCCAGCCATTTCCACGTCACTAATGCACCCATCCAAACACCATTCTTCCACCACGCACCACAGATGCCAATATCCAACCACAATTTACCTACTCCCTCTACCTAACTCCTAAACTACCCTCCCCGGGTATTCATGATGGGGTCCATCCTCCCCATACACACCTTCGCGCCATCCACTCCACTCCACAGTTTCCACCATACTCACTCCATACCATCCATTCAATACTTCATATATTCCATACTCCATGTATTCCACACAATCATTCTCCATACACCTGTATTTGCACACCTGTGCAATCACTCCTACACCTGGTGCTTCCTGCACCCTCCTTCCTCCCTGGACCATTTGGTCAACACAACACTCAATCACCCTTACTCACTCATACACTGCTCCATACACCTGTTCAGTTGCACACCTGTGCAATCACACCTGGTGCCACCTGCACCCTCCTTCCTCCCAGGTTTCTTCAATCGTTCAACACAATGCACAACCACAATTGTTCCTCATACTCTATCCATACACTTCCATGCTCAAAACCATTGCCTCAGGCACCCAGATTTTCCCACGCTCACACACACATCTCTCCCGAGCATTGCCCCGCAATTCCTCATTTGCTCGATATCAATACTCTCACTCACACGGCATCATCTAATCTACCTGGTGCCCTGCTAAAACTCACGCTTCCCCGTCGCCCCTTACATTATTGCGCTCCCTCGTCATTATAATCCAACTACCCTCTCTATGTCCCCACTACCTGTCCAATGTTGCTACTTAACCTTACCGTTACCTATGGTCATTTCTAGGTTCCTATACATTATCCAAACCCTCCCTCGGCTAGTTTTCACTGCCAAACCCCATAAAACTATTGCTCCTTTGCCCCCTGTGTGAGGGATGGCAGAGTTGCCATCCCCTCACATCGGGTACCTTTCACTATAAATTTTGCTCTCAAATTTCAACCAATCACAAATTATTTTTTTTATCACAAATTCCCTATTCCTACCAAATGTCCTTTAACTTGAGCCTCGGTGCGTCGTTACATTTTCAAAGCCCGGCTTCGCACAGCCGAGCAATGAATTCGGGTGGTTTGGTCGCCTGCAGGTTGAGTCCGTTCGGCATTCGGTTCAAGGGGGGGTTTGGTCGGGCCGAGATTCCACGCACCATCTCGGCGCGGCACCTTGCAGTCCCCGGCCCGATGGCTCAATCTCGCCCGGTCGGAACCCCGCCCCCCCCCCCCAAGGGGGCACCGCTCCGCTTCCTCCTACTTGCCCTTGAACCGGACCGGTCGCCTTGCCCGACTAGTCCCGGACTCGACCGTGCAGGGCCGGGCCAGGCCTGAATCGGCAACGACGCTTCGAAGAGAAGCGATGCAGCACCGATCCACACCGGGCCTAGCATCCAACAAAGCGCACCGCGCCCCGAGTGCTCGCGTCGGCTAACCGTTGCCCTAAACGCTGCCCCGGTCAACGTCGATGCCTCCTCTGCATGCTCACACCACTCGTTCCGTTTGTTGCTCATACATCCCGCACACGCCGTCCATTCCACCACCGCACTCCCTGTTACACACCACACCTCTCGCGCACCCTCTTGCGCACACTCGCCGTTCGCACACTTCGGTCCACACCTCTCCTCCGTTACGTCCTCCGTAACACTCACCATGGGCGTGCACTCTTGCATCCACCCACTAACCTGCTCCGATGTGCCCTCCCGCACATGCGCCACAACCAACTCAGGTGTGCTTCCTCGCACACTCATCCCAAGCGAGCATTCTCGCACCCGCTCCACCACCAACTCACTCTCCGGGTCACTCTCACCCTCGCACGTACACTCCGTATCGCTCTCACTCCCTGTGTCACACTCCGTACACCTCAACGTGCATTCTCGCTCGCACTCGGTTTCACACTCCGTACCCTTTATAACACGCTCACTCTTTGACGCACACTTTTTCCTCACACGCGTGCCATTCGCTTTAACACAGCACACAAAGGACCTTCCACGAACGCCCGGGTGCTTTCGCGATCCCAATCGCGCGACAATTCTCTTCGCACCAAACACTCTGCCGAAAAACCTCTTAGCGCCATACACAGCACGACTCACCTTTGGGATCCTTTTCTCCACACGCACCTGCAAATCTTTAAAAGGATCAGCAAGTACGGCATCAGGATGTGTATTCAGACTTTGAGCAATTTCCATTCCTCCCTCCCATTGTTGCTCTTCTAAGTCCCCGGTCTCTACAATTTCAGTTCCCACTACTTTTCCTTTGACGTCCGCTGGCTTTATTAAAATTCCTTCTACTTCGGCGGTCGCCGGCTGCCCCATACCCCGGGTCGCGATCTCTATACCCGTCATTTTACCCGCGCTTTTCTCCACTTCGCCCAACCACTGCTCCTTGACCCGCGTTACCTCCTCGTGCACCCGTGGGACCTGCTCGCCCATCCTGCGGTCTCTGTCCCTCTCCGCTTCCCTTCCTTCATATGCGGCCTGCCCCCTCGCCAACCCCTCATTAATTTATTTGGCTTGGCCAATTATGCCCCCCAGTTTGTCCCCTAATCTGCTTCCGAATCCCTCAAATTTGCTTCCCAACCTGTTTCCTACTCCTCCCACCTTGCTGTTTAATCCCTCACATTTGGCTTATAGCCCCTCAAATTTATTGTCTAAACCCTCAATTTTGCTGTCTAAACCCTCAAATTTATTGTCTAAACCCTCAAATTTGGCTTCTAGCCCCCCGATTTTGCCGTTGAGCCCCCCGATTTGGCTTCCTAGTCGCTCCCCCATTCTGTTTTCCAATCCTATATTCCCCATTAGTATGGCTGCATTAATCTGCGCCGTGAGGTCCCGCACATCAATTCCCCCTATTTGCGCAGCGGGCGCGGCTACCGTGCGCTCATGCGAGGCGCCATTTTGTGCCTCTGCAACCACGTGCGCGAGGGCGCCATCTTGCGCACCTGATACCCCCGCAACCACATCTTCATTGCTCTCCTCCTCCATTTCCCCCCTGTGGTCCTGGGTTACCCCTAACCCCTCTTCTAATTCCCCCACCGGCATCCGGTCACCTTGATCATCCATGGCGCGATTTCAAATTTGGATATAAACTAAAATTTGGCCGCTCGAAATTTTGAGCGCGCTATTCGCGCTTCAGGTCCGAATCTCGCTCCCGACACCAATTGTTACGGCCAATAGTACAATTGGTGTCCAAAATTTGCGCGAAATAAATTTAGTCCCAGGTTCGAATCCCACTCCTGACACCACTTGTTACGGATCCCAGCATCGGCCTTTCCCTTTAAGAAGGGGGGATTAATCCCCTCGCTGATGACTGACCGATGTGGTCCCGGGGGTATGACGTCACGCCCGGTCGGCGCTGGGTAGGGTATTAGGCCCAACCGTCCGATGACCTAAATACCAGCGCCTCCCGGTACGCAAGGAAATACTCCCCGCCCACGGCCGCAGCGTAATGGATGATTTGCGCCGAGCGAAGCGAACTGCGACGTGAGCCGTTTACCAAGACTAGACCCGATTTATATTCGTTGGCCGAATCGCGCCACGTACCCTCAATATGGAAACCTCTAAAGCGACTGAATGTGAAGAAGAAGACAAGGTAGGAAGAACAGATATTTATTATTATTTACACACAACTAAAGCAGAAAAGAAATGAAATACGATTTACAAGGCAATGGAAGGAGCAGGAGACACAGTGCAATTATTAGCTTACCTATACAGTCTTACTTATAAACCCCAAGACAACTTGAAAGATGGACAAACGGGCAGACTCACACGATGGGGAAATTGCAGATGGATTGGCTGGAGGGAGAGTAAGGTCCAGCTCGGACCGAAGCATGGTCGGGCCGGGAGCGGGCAGCCGCCATTCCTTCACGGCCACGTTGGCACCGCCGTCAAAGCCCAAGCTGCGGTCGTGCAAGCTGCTGCGGTTCGAACTGCGGCGGTGGCAAAGCTGCGTGGTGGAGTCAAAGCTGCATGGTGGAGTCAAAGCTGCGTGGTGAAGTCAAAGCTCAGCTCTCGTATCTCATCTGCTCCGTGTTTGATCTCCTCTCTCCCTCGTATCTCATCTAAGGTGGGGGCGTCCCGCCGCGGGTTATATTGACCACACCCCCGAACCTTCGCGAACCTCCCCGATCGTTCTCTTACCGCCCTCTCAAGCCAAACCCCCGAGCCTTGGTTGGTCGCTCGGGCTCTCCTGGCTCCACCCTTTGATGATGAGGTGGAGACACGCCTTTCTTCCCCGAGATTACCTCGTCTTAATGGCGGCAAATGTAGTTGGCAAGGCGAATGTCAATGACGCAGTTGGAAATGGAGGTTTTTGGAATGGGAATGAAAAGGGGATCTATCTTATTTAATTGATGCAACGCAATTAATTAGTGGACCACAGAGCCTTATACTGACATTTACTAAGGACATAACTACTGAGGGAATCTATGATTTGCTACGTGTGTGCGATGGATTAACTAAGGGCGACCTTGGATCTTTACAATTGGAGGGTGATATTTACAAGATTTACAGCATACAAAAGGGGAAAATTTACATCAAATTACACACACAATTCCCATATCCCCAACAATATATATATATATATATATATATATATATATATATATATATATATATATATACTAGCTTGGCTCGGCTCGCTGCGCTCGCCTCACCACGCGTCGTTACTGAGGAACGGGCTTATTTTAGCTGAGGATAATGACTGTACCTGAGTTTTTGTGTTGACATGATTTACACCAATCATAATACAAACATTTATTTTGCACAAATTTATTTGTAGTGTTTGTGGTATTACATTTTTATAAGCAATTTAGGTTGAAGATTTAGATTGAAAAAATATATAAAATTCAAAAAAGAACCCCTCAGCACATACATACGGGAGGGGTAGGTGCATACTGGAAGTTTGGGACGATTACACCTCACCACCACAAAATTAAAAAAATACCTCACCACCAAGTAATTTAAAACACCTCACCCCCATGTAATTCGAAACACCTCACCACCACGTAATTCAAAACACCTCACCCCCATGTAATTCAAAACACCTCACCCCCATGTAATTCAAAACACCTCGCCACAAAGTAATTCAAAACACCTCACCACCAAATAATTCAAAACACCTCACCAACAAGTAATTCAAAACACCTCACCACCAAGTAATTCAAAACACCTCACCCCCATGTAATTCAAAACACCTCGCCACCAAGTAATTCAAAACACCTCACCACCAAATAATTCAAAACACTTCACCCCCATGTAATTCAAAACACCTCACCACCAAGTAATTCAAAACACCTCACCCCCATGTAATTCAAAACACCTCACCAACAAGTAATTCAAAACACCTCACCACCAAATAATTCAAAACACCTCACCCCCATGTAATTCAAAACACCTCGCCACCAAGTAATTCAAAACACCTCGCCACCAAGTAATTCAAAACACCTCACCAAAAAATAATTCAAAACACCTCACCACCAAATAATTCAAAACACCTCACCACCAAGTAATTCAAAACACCTCTCCACCAAGTAATTCAAAACACCTCACCACCACGTAATTCAAAACACCTCACCCCCCATGTAATTTAAAATACGTCACCCATACATAATTTAAAACACCTCACCCCACCTAATTTAAAACACCTCACCACCACGTAATCCAAAACACCTCACCCCCATGTAAATCAAAACGCCTCACCACCAAGTAATTCAAAACACCTCATCACCAACTAATTTCTAAACACCTCACCACCACATGATTTAAAAACACCTCACCACCACATAATTCAAAATACCTCATTACCACATGATCCAAAACCATCACCACGTTGTTAAAAACACTTCACAACCACGGAAACAAAAGTTTCAGGGAGTAGTTCAGTGACAACAGACACTGCCCAGATGTGTCGATATATAGATAAATGACTGTACCTGAGTTGCTGTTTTGTCATGGTTTAAACCAACAAGTAATTGTTGGTTACTTGTTACCAACAAGGTAACAAACCAATCATAATTCAAACAATCATAATGCACAAATGAATTTGTAATATACGTGATATTACATTTTATAAACAATTGAAGTTGAAATTTAAAAAAATTTCCCAAAAAGATTCCCCCCACCCCTACCCCCTCCCCCCGCTCCTCCCCCCCCCCCTTCCCCCCCCCCCCCCAAAATGGAATTTAAAAAATATATATACCCTGAGGACATACCGACGGGAGAGATAGGTGCATACCAGAAAGTTTGGTACGATTTCACAAAAGTTTGAGGGAGTAGTTCAGTGACAAGACAAGACAAGACAGACACTGCACAGATATCTATATATATATTTTAGAGGCGTCTGTCCTGTCCTGTGTTGTGTTGTGTTGTCTTGTGTTGTCACTGAACTACTTTCTCAAACTTTTGTGAAATCGTGCCAAACTTCTGGTATGCACATATCTCTCCCTTCGGTATGTCCTAAGGGTTTGTTTTTTTTGTTTTTAATTGCAATTTTTTTAATTTTTTTTTGGAATTTTTTTGGGGAAATTTTTTTTTTCCAACTTCAATTGTTTATAAAATGTGATATCACGTATATTACAAATACATTTGTGCAAAATAATTGTTTTAATTATGATTGGTTTAATTTAAACCATGACAAAACGGCAACTCGGGTACAGTCATTTATCTCTATATCGAAACATCTGGGCAGTGTCTTTGTTGTCACTTAACGACTCCCTCAAACTTTTGTTTCCGTGGTTGTGAAGTGTTTTTAATAACGTTGTGGTGGTTTTGAATCTCGTGGTGGTGAGGTATTTTGAATTATGTGGTGGTGAGGTGTTTTTAAATGATGTGGTGGTGAGGTGTTTTGAATTACATGGTGGTGAGGTATTTATAATTACGTGGTGGTGAGGTGTTTTTAAATATGTGGTGGTGAGGTGTTTTGAATTAGTTGGTGATGAGGTGTTTTGAATTATGTGGTGGTGAGGTGTTTTGAATTACGTGGTGGTGAGGTGTTTTGAATTAGTTGGCGGTGAGGTGTTTTGAATTTCGTGGCTGTGAGGTGTTTTTATGACATGTTTTATGGCTGTGAGGTGTTTTTAATTTTGTGGTGGTGAGGTGTTTTTATTCCGTGTTTTATGGCTGTGAGGTGTTTTTAATTTCGTGGTGGTGAGGTGTTTTTATTACGTGTTTTATGGCTGTGAGGTGTTTTTAATTTTGTGGTGGTGAGGTGTTCTTATTACGTGTTTTATGGCTGTGAGGTGTTTTTATTACGTGTTTTATGGCTGTGAGGTGTTTTTATTATGTGTTTTATGGCTGTGAGGTGTTTTTATTATGTGTTTTATGGCTGTGAGGTGTTTTTATTACGTGCTTGATGGCTGTGAGGTGTTTTCAATTTCGTGGTGGTGAGGTGTTTTTATTACGTGTTTTATGGCTGTGAGGTGTTTTTATTACGTGCTTGATGGCTGTGAGGTGTTTTCAATTTCGTGGTGGTGAGGTGTTTTTAATTTCGTGGCTGTGAGGTGTTTTTATTATGTGTTTTATGGCTGTGAGGTGTTTTTATTACGTGCTTGATGGCTGTGAGGTGTTTTCAATTTCGTGGTGGTGAGGTGTTTTTATTATGTGTTTTATGGCTGTGAGGTGTTTTTATTACGTGCTTGATGGCTGTGAGGTGTTTTCAATTTCGTGGTGGTGAGGTGTTTTTAATTTCGTGGTGGTGAGGTGTTTTTATTACGTGTTTTATGGCTGTGAGGTGTTTTTATTACGTGCTTGATGGCTGTGAGGTGTTTTCAATTTCGTGGTGGTGAGGTGTTTTTAATTTCGTGGTGGTGAGGTGTTTTTATTATGTGTTTTATGGCTGTGAGGTGTTTTTATTACGTGTTTTATGGCTGTGAGGTGTTTTTAATTTCGTTGTGGTGAGGTGTTTTTATTACGTGTTTTATGGCTGTGAGGTGTTTTTATTATGTGTTTTATGGCTGTGAGGTGTTTTTAATTTCGTTGTGGTGAGGTGTTTTTATTACGTGTTTTATGGCTGTGAGGTGTTTTTATTACGTGTTTTATGGCTGTGAGGTGTTTTTATTACGTGCTTGATGGCTGTGAGGTGTTTTCAATTTCGTGGTGGTGAGGTGTTTTTAATTTCGTGGTGGTGAGGAGTTTTTAATTTCGTGGTGGTGAGGTGTTTTTATTACGTGTTTTATGGCTGTGAGGTGTTTTTATTACGTGCTTGATGGCTGTGAGGTGTTTTCAATTTCGTGGTGGTGAGGAGTTTTTAATTTCGTGGTGGTGAGGTGTTTTTATTACGTGTTTTATGGTGGTGAGGTGTTTTGAATTACTTGGTGGTGAGGTGTTTTGAATTACGTGGTGGTGAGGTGTAATCGTCCCAAACTTCGAGTCTGCACCTACCCCTCCCCTATGTGTGTGCTGAGGGGTTCTCTCTTGAAAATAAAACATTCAACCTAAATCTTCAACCTAAATTGCTTATAAAAATGTAATATCACAAACACAACAAATACATTTGTGCAAAGCAATTGTTTGTATTATGATTGGTGGAAATCATGATAACACAGCAACTCAGGTACAGTCATTAGCCTCAGCTAAAATAAGCCCGTTCCTCAGGCTCAAGCTACTATATATATATATATATATATATATCTATATAATTATAAAATTGAAATCTTGCGTGTTTGTATGTAACATTCGATCGGTCCGGGGGCGTGGCTTACCCCTTTGAGAGAGTAGTAATATCCACCATTTTATTAACTCGCATAGCTTTGAGGCCTGTTTTGTAGGCCCGTGGTGTCTTGCTCTCTCTCTCAGTTTTATTTCAAATCAAATTCGATATATCATTTCATTTTTCACAGTCGCTAACATAGTTTTAGACTCGGTTGAAAAAAAACGGGAAGAAAATCCGATGAAAGTTTCCGTTTATAGAACGAAATGAATTCTGAAAGGCTTGTCATCTTCAAGGCCATTGAGTCTGTTTCACGCCTTTATCTTCAATCTAAGTCGCCATCTGATTTCATTTTTATCGATGGTTTTAGACTCGGTAAAAGAAATAATTGAGAACATTCACGCACACACGGGAAATTGCAGATATATATTTTAAAAATCGCGCCACGTTGATATACGAAAATACACCGCCTAAAATAACAGGCATACAGTATATATCTTCGTCATTTCATTCAACATTATTACCCGGAAGTAAAATATGTTTCAGGAAATTACCGAGAGATATTTCTTCGATTTTTTTTATTATGTATATGCGCATACACTTTAAATAGGTTTATTTGAAATCTTTAATTTTCACAATGTAATTTATTTGTCATTTGATGATCGGCAAAACGATAGCACAAACACAATACTATTCGCAGGAAGAATGTCGTATCAACCCTCCCACGGCGCTACGGACGCGGACAACGAATCACACCTCACGTCTATGGACGCGAATAGCAACATCCGCACGAATCAGTCATCAATGATTTTCATTGACGCGCCTGGAGGCACAGGGAAGACGTTTCTTATTAACCTGATTCTCTCTAAAGTGAGAGCGAGTGGAGAAGTTGCCCTTGCGGTGGCCTCATCTGGCATCGCTGCTACCCTTATGCCTGGTGGAAGAACAGCGCACTCAAGGTTCCAAATCCCTCTGACACCGAGGGAAGATGGCGTATGCAACATCGATAAAAATTCCACTATCGCAGACCTCTTTCGAAGTACAAAACTCATCGTGTGGGATGAGTGTCTTATGATCAGGAGAGAGAGTTTTGAGGCTGTGGATCGCACATTGTGTGATGTATGTGACAAAGACGAGCCTTTTGGAGGGATCTTGACGATATGCTGTGGTGATTTCCGTCAACGTGATCGGAGATAAGGGCTGAAATCACGTGTCACAGGTAAGTGATTTAGAACGCTGGAGAGGTGAGCCTTATGGCTTGCTGGCCCAAATAATCTCCCTGATGATGTCCAGCGTTCGCTTTAGTTCTATTCTCATGTCTATTCAAACTGACATTGACCCAACGGGTCATGGGTCGTCTAGGGGTAGCATCATCATCATCATTGGTTGCGGGGTAGCATCATTGGCTGAGGCGTAGCATCATTGGCTGAGGGGTAGCATCATTGGCTGAGGGGTAGCATCATTGGCTGAGGGGTAGCATCATTGGCTGAGGGGTAGCATCATTGGCTGAGGGGTAGCATCATTGGCTGAGGTGTAGCATCATTGGCTGAGGGGTAGCATCATTGGCTAAGGGGTAGCATCATTGGCTGAGGGGTAGCATCATTGGCTGAGGGGTAGCATCATTGGCTGAGGGGTCACATCATTGGCTGAGGGGTAGCATCATTGGCTGAGGGGCGACATCATTGGCTGAGGGGCGACATCATTGGCTGAGGGGTAGCATCATTGGCTGAGGGGTCACATCATTGGCTGAGGGGTCACATCATTGGATGAGGGGTAGCATCATTGGCTGAGGGGCGACATCATTGGCTGAGGGGCGACATCATTGGCTGAGGGGCGACATCATTGGCTGAGGGGCGACATCATTGGCTGAGGGGCGACATCATTAGCTGAGGGGCGACATCATTAGCTGAGGGGCGACATCATTGGCTGAGGGGTGACATCATTGGCTGAGGGGCGACATCATTAGCTGAGGGGCGACATCATTAGCTGAGGGGCGACATCATTAGCTGAGGGGCGACATCATTAGCTGAGGGGCGACATCATTAGCTGAGGGGCGACATCATTGGCTGAGGGGTGACATCATTGGCTGAGGGGCGACATCATTAGCTGAGGGGCGACATCATTGGCTGAGGGGCGACATCATTAGCTGAGGGGCGACATCATTAGCTGAGGGGCGACCTCATTAGCTGAGGGGCGACATCATTAGCTGAGGGGCGACATCATTAGCTGAGGGGCGACATCATTGGCTAAGGGTCGACATCATTGGCTAAGGGTCGACATCATTGGCTGAGGGGTGACATCATTGGCTGAGGGGTGGCATCATTGGCTGCGGGGTGGCATCATTGGCTGAGGGGTCTTCTCCTCACTGTTCATTACTAAAAACTGCTCTTCTATGTGAAGATTGATAAATAAAAGCAATTAGAACCAGTAAATTTAGTTTTATATGGCATTTTGCCTCTCTATTAGAAAGTGTGAGAAAATTATATATCTTCGCCATAGGTTGACCTTTGACCCCCAATGTAACCATGGTAACCCCTTAATTATATATAATAACATTGACCCAACGGGTCATGGGTCGTCTAGTATATATATATATATATATATGTATATATATATATATATATATATATATATATATATATATATATATATATATATATATACATATATATACAGACTTGGCATTTAATATGGAATTTTTTTTTTTTCTTGACTTGGGTTTACTTTCTTAACTCAGTATATCAATCTGGTGAGTTTCTTTTACACTTTGGTGATTTATTTGTTAAAAGAACCATATCTGATTGTCGCAGCAAGAAGTCAACAACAGGATTATATCACAGGTGGCGTGGCAAAATGTACGGACAGGTGCATTTGATGATTGGCTTCACAGTCGGGTATACAAGGGTTGTTGCGTTCTGTATGCATGGAAAACAACTGCTGCACGTCTCCAAACGTTATTGCCGTTTCCTCTGGAGATGGTCCGTCAACTCGACAATGCTGTTTGTCATGGAGTGGTGGCTTTACGAAATTACGGCATGAAACAGCGTGCTATTGCTCGGCAGTCTGGCATTACTCAAGGACAGGTGTCAAAGATCCTGAAACGAAATGCTCAGAGGGGTGTCCCTACTCCAATAACGAGGTCAGGACGTCCCCGTAGAACCACAAGGAGGGACGATCGCCAGCTGCACCGGTTAGTCCGCAATGGCCGTACCAAGTCAGCTAATCGGCTTGGGGCTGAGTGGCAGCAACTGACAAATGTGCCTGTATCCAGAAGGCTATTCAACCAACGACTGGTTCAAGCAGGCTATCGTGCCAGGCGTCCCCTGAGAAAGCCACGCCTGACCAGACAACACCGCCAGCGCCGATTGCAGTGGGCCAGAGAGCACCATCAATGGCAGCCAGGACACTGGAATCACGTTATCTTCAGTGACGAGTCTAGATTTCTGGTCTATCGTCAAGATGGCCGCGTCCGAGTGCGCAGACAAGTGCATGAAGCCTACAACAAAGATTGTATAGTGCCAAGAGTCCAAGCTGGAGGTGGTGGGGTGACCGTTTGGGCTGCTTTTCATGCAGGGGGCAAAACTGACCTGGTTGTTCTGAATGGAAACCTGAACCAGTTCAAGTACAGGGCCATTCTGGAAGAAACATTGCTTCCATTTGCTCATGCAGCCTTTCGAGGAAACTCTGTCTTCCAAGATGACAATGCACGGCCTCATCATGCTCGCATGATCCAACACTTTCTTGCTGACCGTGGTGTAGAGCATATGGAGTGGCCTGCCATGTCCCTGGATATGAATCCGATAGAGAACTTGTGGGCCGAATTAACGCGTCAAATCGACCACTTGGACCAGCAGCCGACCTCTGTGCGTGAATTGCAGCAGGCTATTGTCACTGCATGGCAAGCGATTCCTGTCCAAACCCTGGCAAATCTCGTGAACAGCATGCCTCGACGTGTACGTGCTCTCCTGAATGCTCGTGGGGGTTACACGAAGTACTGAACTGTAATTTTACTGTCCGTAATCCCAGTCGTAATTTAACTTTTGTTTTTGTTAAAAAAAAATTTGGCTAATGTGCAAAATAAAGAGATACTTCTGGAAAACGTACAGAAGTTTAACACAGTACTGTCCATGATGAGTTCGATATCAGTTTACATCACTTTAAAGGATCAATTTATTTGTTTCGAAATGTCAAATGTGGTTTTTGTTTCTTTTAAAGGTCACATTAACAAAATCTAGAATAATTTCAACATAATTCCAATTAACTTTTGGTTCTAAGTCATCTTGAAAAGTAAGTTCACCCCCACAAAAAAAATATTCCATATTAAATGCCAAGTCTGTATATAAAGTCATGTGAAAAAGTAAGTACACCCCATGTAAAGTTTTGACTTTTTCAACATATTTCAACATACAGCTATTTGAGATCTTCATTTCAACAATATTGACAGATAAAGGTGATATAATATAACAAATATCATGAAACATTTACATTTTGTAGTCCATTGTATAATTTAAATAAACATAAATGCAAATTTCGCATGTGGAAAAAGTAAGTACACCCCATTAAATGTTTTTAAAATCTTTTTAAACATATGTGGACATATCAATATTTGATCTTCATTTAAACAGTATCTATAGATAAAGGTGATCTAATTGAACAAAAAACAATGATAAATTGACTTTGCAATAATTTATTCCACAAAAAATTAACAGAGATGCCATTTCCTTCTGTGGAAAAAGTAAGGACACCCTTGGCTCTAATAGGTGGTATTGCCCCCTTTGGCAGAAACAACCTCAAGTAGGCGTTTCTTATAACTGTCTACCAGTCTCTGACATCGACTGGGAGAAATTTTTGCCCACTCCTCCATGCAGAATTCTTTCAGCTGTGCGACGTTTGAGGGGTTTCTTGCATGCACAGCTCGTTTCAAATCCCCCCACAACATCTCGATGGGATTTAGATCCGGGCTTTGACTTGGCCATTCCAGAACCCTCCATTTCTTTCTTTTCAGCCATTCCTTGGTGGATTTACTGGTATGTTTAGGGTCATTGTCATGTTGCAAGGTCCACCCTCGGTTGAGCTTCAACTTTCCGACAGATGGCCTCACATTATCCTCAAGGCACCCTCTGGTACAATGAAGAATTCATCGTGGATTCTATGATGGTGAGCTTCCCAGGCCCTGATGCAGCAAAGCTGCACCAAACAAAAAACTCATTTTGCAATAAATGTTCGTTTCCCATTAATCGTACACTTTCTAAAATCCAATCTCACCCCTCCCCTCCAAATCTTCCCCATAACCCCCCCCCCCCTCCAAATCTTTCCCATCACCCATCCCTTTCAAATCTTCCCCCTTGCCCCTCCCCTCCAAATCCTCCCCATCACCCATCCCTTTCAAATCTCCCCCCTTGCCCCTTCCCTCCTAAACTCCTCCCACACCCCTCCCCTCCAAGACTCCCACTCGCCCCTCCCCTCCTAGACTCCCCCCTCACCCCTCCCCTCCAAATCTCCCCCATATCCCATCCCTTTCAAATCCCTCCCCTTGTCCCTTCCCTCCTAAACTCCCCCCTCGCCCCTCCCCTTCAAATCTCCCCACCCTCATTTCTTCTCAATTTCCCCCCTCTCACTCCCCCTCCTCAAAGCGTCCTCCGCACTTCTTCCCCCTTCCAACTCTCACCTCCATCTCCCCCAACCTTCTGCCTTTCTCTTCCCCCTCCTCAAATAACACCTCATTGTGCCTCACCCAATCACCATCAAACCTTTTGTCCGCCCCATCCTTCCATTTCTCCGAGCTATTCTGAAATCTCTGACACACCTTCAACAGCTCTCCCTACCTCTTCCACATCTGAACCTACCCCTCCTCCCCCCTGTTCTGTATCCGATGCTACCCCTACCTCTTCATTAACGGTATGGACCTCAAACATCCGGGGCCTTCGTTCAAACTTAACTGATCTCTCCATACAGGTTGCTTCTGACAAACCAGACGTGATCTTCTTAACAGAAACTTTCCTCCTTCATGATGTCTCTGATTCCTTAGTATCTCTCCCGGGTTACTCCCTCCTCCGGTATGATAGACCTGAGCCTCGTCCTGGAGGTGGGGTTGCTATCTTTATCAAAAACTCTCTTCCTCACTCGCCCTGCACTGCACTCTCTCCACCTCACCCCCAGGAATACCTCTGGCTACGGCTTCCCCTTCGCTCCCACCTCTTGTTCATATGTGTGTTGTACCGTCCACCAAACAGTGATGACTCCATCTACATCTTGCTGTCTGACAATATGGACCAACTTCTATCTACCCATCCCAACTCTCTCTTCCTCATATGTGGTAATTTCAATTGTCACCATGCCAGTTGGCTGGGTGTGGGTACCTCTCTCACCAGCCATGGCTCCTCAGCAAAGGACTTCTGCAACTCACTGGGACTGACACAATCTGTCAATTTCCCGACCCGGATCTCAGTCAACGGAGCATCTTCTCTTTTGGACTTGGTTATGACGAACTTCCCTGAAAATGTCTGCTGCTCTTCTTCTGCTCCAATCCGCTCATCTGATCATGTGCTTGTTAAAGTGGACATCTCTCTGACCATTCTCAGGGAGCCTGCTCAGCGTCGACGAGTCTGGCATTTCACTCAGGCCAACTGGCACGGTCTTCAAGCAGCCATCAATCATCTGGACTGGTCTCCCATCTCTACCACCTCTGACATCAACTCATCCTGGGAATTCTTCCAAAGTAAATTGCTCTCTCTCATGCACAGATATATCCCATCTCGTCTTCAGTTGTCATACCGTTCCTCCCGTCCATGGTACACGGAATCTTGTGGTGAGGCTGTTGCCCAGAAACAACTTGCCTTTGTCTCCTGGAAAGCAAATCCAACGGAAGGAAATCTCATTTCCTTTCACAGAGCCCAAAACAAGTGTGTGTCCACCATCAGGAGAGCCAGGAAACAATATTGCTCCGTTCTCAAGACCAAACTCTCTTATCTGTCTCCCTCTTCCAAATCCTGGTGGTGTATGGTCAAATCTGTTTCTGGTGTTTGTTCCCCCTCCATCCCCTCCCTTACCTCAAACGGCTACACAGCTGACTCCGCACGTGAAAAAGCTGAATGCCTCAACTCTGTGTTTGCCTCTAAATCTTGTGTCCCAAACCCATCCCTCTCTGTACCCACCGTACCCAGTCATACCCAGCTGCTCCTGGACTCCGTGTCCTTTCCTACTGACAAGGTGGAAAAGTTTATGTCAACCCTCGACTCTGATTCTGCAACTGGACCTGACGGCATCAGCCCACAGGGCCTAAAATCCTGTTCTTCCGCTCTTTCACTCCCTCTCTCTGTTCTCTTCACCCTCTATTATGCTCAAGTTCAACTTCCATCTGCTTGAAAATCAGCCAACATCACCGCTTTGCACAAAAAAGGTGCAAAAACAGATCCTAGCAACTACAGACCAATCAGCCTTCTCCCAATTATCAGCAAAGTCATGGAATCCATCATTGCTTTGGAGATGAAATCTTTCCTCTTCCCCAATGGCTTTATCTCTGATCATCAATTTGGTTTCAGACCAGGTCACTCTACTCTGGACATGCTGCTTCTGCTGTCTCAACAATGGATGGAGGTCCTCAATGCCAAACAGGAAATTAGAGCTGTCTCCCTCGACATATCACGTGCCTTCGATATGGTCTGGCATCCCGCTCTGCTCACCAAACTCTCCTGCTTTGGTATCCATGGAAATCTCCACGCATGGCTGGCGGACTTCCTCTCTAGTCGTAGTCAATGTGTGGCCCTGAATGGGTTTCTCTCATCTCCACTTCCTGTTCAGGCTGGAGTTCCCCAAGGCAGTGTTCTGGGCCCTGTGCTTTTTCTGGTCTTCATCAATGATCTCTATGACTCTCTTGAAAATCCTCTCTATCTCTTTGCTGATGACTCCACTCTCTGCCGCTCCATTCCTCATCCCTCAGATCGGCAGTCTGCAACCTCCTCACTCTCTGCAGACCTGGACAAAATCACAGACTGGGCAAACAAGTGGAACACAAGTGGACAAATCTCACACTCTTACGATGTCTCTCCGAAAAGACCGACTGGACAACCCTCCCATCTACTTTCTGAATAATCCTCTCCAAGAAGTTCTGTCACTCAAGCTTTTGGGTCTCACTCTCTGCCATGATCTTTCCTGGGAAAACCACATTTCCAAGCTGGCCTCCAAAGCCAGTCGCCGACTGGGCATCCTCCGTCGTGCGAAGTCCTTCCTTGGCACACCTGAGCTCCTCACTACAAACAAGGCTTTCATCCGCAGCTCATTGGAGTACTGCTCTCCCCTCTGGGCTGGTGCTCCGGCCTCACACCCAGCTCGTCTTCACGCTGTTGAAACCAAAGCGTTCAGAATCATTGGAATCTCCCGCGATGACGCTATCTCTGAGGGCCTTTCACTTACTCACCGCAGGCAGGTAGGTGGTCTTTCCGTCTTCTACCGACTCCTCTCTGGCCTTGCTCCCCAGCTCTCTCTGGGCTCTGTCCCCCAAATATTCCAACAGGTCGCACAAGATCTGCCTGCAACCCTCTTATGGTTAAACTGCCAAAATCAAGACTCTCTGCTCACCTTCACTCCTTCATTCCTCTTTTCTCCCGCCTCTGGAACAAACTCCCTCACTCTCTTCAATCCCACTCCTCCCTCCAGGTCTTTAAAACAGCTGCTCACCACCATCTCTTATCTTCCCCAATCCAAAACCTTGATCTTTTCTACCCCCGCTAATTTCACCCAAAATCCACTTTTTTGAGGTGCCGACTTCTTTCCTGGAAGTCCTTGGTGTCCTTGCGTTTTATACCTATCCTGCCTCCCCCCAGGCCCTCTCCCTCCCACACATCTCCCAATGTCCCTGCTTTCAAATGTTGTGTTTGTGTGCTTCCTCCCCTTCTCTCTCCATCTTGTCGACCGCTCCCCTTTTTATATACTTTGTTTGCTTGTTTGTTTGTTTGCTTGTTTTATATACTTAGACCCTGGTGTTGGGCTAGCGGCTAGGGTGCCAGCTTAGGATCCTAGGATCCTGGGTTCGAATCCCTGGCGATCGCTGAATTAACGCCAAGGGGGTTGACTCAGCCTGTCATCCTTCCGAGGTCGGCTAATTGAGTACCAGTTCACTGGTAATTCCCTGTTTGTCGTAAAAGGCGACAAAAAGGGTTGGCGGCAGGAAGGGCATCCGGCCGTAAAACATTGCTTCAAAAAGGGGACCGAAAAACAACAACAACCACGGTCCCCGAAAAAGGCCAACCCCCGCTTTGTGGGGGAAAATGGCCTCTGAATGTGGGGGGTTTGCTTGTTTGTTTGATTTGTTTGTTTGATAAATGTTAGCTCTTTCACGAGCCTCGACTCTGTATACAAAAAAAAACAAAAAAAAAAACATAATATTTCCACCACCATGCTTTACAGTTGGTATCAGGTTTTTGTCGTCAAATGCTGTCTTTGGATTTCGCCAAACATGTCTTCTGGTACTGTGGCCAAATAGCTCTACCTTTGACTCATCTGTCCAGAGCACATTGTTCCAGAAGTGCTGGTCTTTGCCTTGGTGTTCATTGGCAAATTTCAGTCTTGCCCTGGTGTTCTTTCTGGACAGCAAAGGTTTCCTCCTGGCACACCTCGCATGTAGATCAAATTTGTGCAGCCTCTTTCTAATGGTAGACTCGCGCACTTTGACATCAACAGTGGCAAGAGCTACCTGTAGGTCCCGTGATGACATTCTGGGGTTCTTAGAGACTTTTTCAGCATCTTGCGGTCTGCTCTCGGGCTGAACTTGCTGGGGCGGCCTGGCCTAAACAAGTTGGCAGTTGTTTGGAATCTTCTCCACTTGTAGATGATCTTCCGGACAGTCGAATGATTGATTTCAAATTGTTTGGAGATCTTTTTAAACCCCTTCCCAGACTCGTAGGCATCTAAAACCTTCTTTCTGAAGGCCTCAGAGAGCTCTTTTGATCTTGGAATGGTGACGCCGCACACTTCAACCACAAAGAGCAAACCAAGCTAAATGTCTGAGGTTTAAATAAGACAAGTTCCTCCAAGATCCTCTCTAACGATGTTCTAATCATTTGCACCTGAGCTGGTGCACCTGATTCTAATTTTAGGTATTTGAAGTAGTGATAAATATAGGGGTGTACTTACTTTTTCCACATGCGAAATTTGCATTTATGTTTATTTAAATAATACAATGGACGACAAAATGTAAATGTTTCATGATATTTGTTATATTATATCACCTTTATCTATCAATATTGTTGAAATGAAGATCAAATATCTGTATGTTGAAATATGTTGAAAAAGTCAAAACTTTCCATGGGGTGTACTTACTTTTTCACGTGACTGTATGTATGTATATATATATATGTATGTATGTATGTATGTAGAGGTATACCTTGAATATATATATTGCTCTTTTCCTTTCTCTTGGTGACTATATTCTGTCCTGAGAAAAAAAAAGATTATGGGGCATTCAGGTGTTATAATTATCTGGAGTAAAGTATTCATGTTACAATTGGTCATCCCACCCTACCATAGTGGATCAGGTTTTCCATCACCAGGATTTGCAAGACTTTCTATATACCAATCTCTATGTGCCGAGATCTCCATTCTACGTCTACGTAATGTGCAGCAGGAATTACTATTCCAGGGCCCAGCAATGTGAAGGAATTCCTGTTCCATACTCAGGTGAACCTGCTGCCCCGATGCTGATTAAATCCCCCGCTCCATCAGAGGGTTGCACAAATGCACACAGTCTGCTGTTTACTAATTACCAAAGCTATTCTAAACCCAAGTTCGAGCCATTATACATTATGTATGAGCTTGTCTTGGACCCAAACTCTGTCTCCCCAACGATGTTACCGATACCTGGTGAACTTGCTGCATGGCCAAACAGAACCTTAATGATTCACGCTCGATCACCGTCCTTTCGGGGCCGGTGTGTGGACCACATAATTGGACCCTGGGAAATCCTAGCCATCTCAGAGACTGGGGCAAGCAGGCAGTTGTTCAGCAGACATTGTGATCATGACCCGAAGTTATATATCCTTTCAAATGATGAATAAGATTACAATTTCTTTTATAGATAGAACACTGATGTAAAATGAAGTAATTTTGGGAGTGAAGTGTAGAATAAATGCCGTATGACTTTTAAAAAACAGATACAATCCCCCCCTATTTTAATCTTCTACTTTTGCATATAGGAGTAGCGGTGATAGCTTTTTGTGTTGAGTCTACAAACACACAAACTGGAGTGATCAACATACTTGTCAAAAAAAATTGTTTTGCCAAGTAACAAGAAATATGTCGTGCATAGCACAATACTTGCAAGATCCCTAAAATAAGTTGTTGGCCTCTGATGACTTCAAAAATAATTGGTGGTTGAATTCAGTGACCTGGTATACAAATCCTCTTAAAAGTTCAAGTCAATCAGTTGAAAATTGAGGATTTTAGAAATTTGGCCTTTACGTTAACCTTCTGGCCTATGATGACCTCAAAAACACTTGGTCGTTGAATTTAGTGACGACATTTGCAAATCTTCTTTAAATTTCAAGTCAATCGGATGAAAATTGAGGATTTTAGAAAATTGAAAAAAAACGTTGACCTTTGGCCTATGTTGACCTTGTGACCTATGTTGACCTATGTTGACCTCAAAAATAGTTGTTGGTTGAATTCGGTTAACTGATATGCAAATCCCATTCAAATTACAAGTGAATCAGATGAAAATTGAGCATTTTAGAAATTTGAAATTGTTGTTGACCTCTGGCCTATGTTGACCTCAAAAATAGTTGATTGTTAAATTCAGTTTGCTGATATGAAAATCCCATTCAAATTTCAAGTCAATCGGATGAAAATTGAGGATTTTAGGAAATAAAAAAAAGTGGTTGACCTTTGGCATATGTTGACCTTTTCGCCTATGTTGATCTCACAAATAGTTGGTTGTTGAATTCAGTTTGCTGATATGAAAATCCCATTCAAATTTCAAGTCAATCGGATGAAAATTGAGGATTTTAGAAATTTGAAATTGTTGTTGACCTTTGGCCTATGTTGACCTTTTGGCCTATGCTGATGTCAAAAATAGTTGGTCGTTGAATTCAGATAGCTGATGTGAAAATCACATTCAAATTTCAAAGACAATCTGATGAAAATTGAGGATTTTATAAATTCGAAAAAAAGTGGTTGACCTATGGCCTTTGTTGACCTTTTGGCCTATGCTGATCTCAAAAATAGTTGGTGGTTGAATTCAGTTAGCCGATATGTAAATCCTATTCAAATTTCAAGTCAATCGGATGAAAATTGAGGATTTTAGAAATTTGAAAAAAGTGGTTGACCTTTGGCCTATGTTGACCTTGTGACGTTTGTTGACCTCAAAAAATAGTTGTTGGTTGAATTCAGTTTACCGAAATGTAAATCCCATTCAAATTTCAAGTCAATCGGATGAAAATTGAGGATTTTAGAAATTTGGCCTATGTTGATCTCAAAATAGTTTAGTCTAGTAGGAAAACTAGGTCCCCCTGCACCCCCCGGAGATATACTTCTAATCAGTGTTTCTAGATTGGAAAAAATGTGTAGAAAATGACTAGCTATGGCCCCAAGCTGAAAAAATGTCCCACATACCATTTTTATGCAAATTACTGCTGCCATTATCAAAAAAACGATTTTTGACATATCTCAGCCAATATTGCAGATAATTGAAAAATGAAGGTGTCTAGACCCATGTTTTGAAGGGCATAGATCATGATAGAACTATTCATAACATGATTACATGTGTCTATGGTATACTAGTATGCATATTAATGCTGTAATTACAAAATAATCAGTTTTACAAATGATAAGGATACGTTAATACTGCAGATAACTTAACATGGTACATAAGGGGTCTAAACCCAGGTATTTTCAAGGTTAAATGTCAACAAGATGCTCCTGAGTCTTGCATAGGGGCGGGACATTGGCAGTAACATTGGTACCACTCAACTTTTCTTCCCACCATTGACTTTGTATTGCGAGAGATTTTCACTTGCTTATTTAAAGGTTTCTCACCCAGCCCACGTAAAATCTACCAACTCCTGCTGTTAACTCCCAAACATATTTTTTTATGTTATCCAATCACAGTGCAGAAATGACAGACTAGAGATCCAAATTAGTGCTGCTATAGCTGCCATTTTACATTTCCATCCATGTAACATGCGCGCTCGCGCGCTCGTATCAATTGGTAATGTCGCGCGCTCGTATCAATTGGTAACGTTGATGTTATTGAATACCTCAGTTGAAAGTTCAGTCTTCCATTCCATCTGTGTGTTGTTCTTGGTATTCATCCTCCAATCTAGCCAGGTAAGATGCTAACTATAATGTTACTCACACTCTTGACTTCAGTTTCTGCATGAAATCATAAACAGGCAGAATAACAGCTGAGCCAGCTAGCACCATGTTAGCTAACGTTAAAGCTAGCCTCATCTATGTACAGTATGTTCCTAATGTCGGTGTAACTTAAACTTTTGTTAATGCCAAACATGAGACATATCTGTTGACTTCTGTATATGAATTGAACCAGAAAGAGGCACGACAGCTGAGCTAGCTACAGTAACTTAGCACAATGTTTCATTGGCCTAGATAGCTAACGTTAGTGTGGAAGAATTTAGATGTTTTAGCTATTAGCACTTTTGATGCCACTAAACATGGTTTAGTCAGCTAAAAAGTACCCTAGTGTAGAACATGACTCAGAACCTCTGTTACCTCACTGAAAACTCAGAGCCTCCTTTCACAGGCACTTTTAACATCATTCGTGATTTCTTATTTGTCATTTAACAGTGATGGTAGACATCGACAGCAAGCATGCCCAAAAGAAAACGGAGTGTAGAACCTGCAGCCCAAAGCTCTCCTCCTACATGCATCCTTCATGTACCATCCATGTCTGATCATGGGGATTTCACGCCCCTCCGTAAAATTAAAGGATCTGCTTCAGAAAAACTGCAACTGCTTCAAAAGATCCGGGATAGACGTCTCAACCAACCGCATGACTCCCCATGTCGTATGCAATCAGTATGTGATCAGATCCCGGCAACTCTTCCTGATGACCTAGAAAGAGTAGGATATCACAGCAAGTGTTATAAGCACTTTGTCCGCCACTTTCATCGTCTGGGAGATGATACAGAACCAGGGCCATCAACCTCATCATGGCATCACTCTCCTCGTAAACCAGGAGGTTCTGCTGAACCCATCTTCCCGCCAGAGTGTATATTTTGTGAGAAAGTTGAGACCAAAGATGCTCATCGCAATACTGAGAGGCCTACAACCTTCCCATCCTTTAAAAACAAAGAAAATGCATGGGAGCAAATCGAAACACGGGCTGAGAAAATGGGTCTCTATCGACTCCATCGAAAGGTGAAAAACAAAGACCTCTTTGCATGTGAGGCCAAACACCATCCGTCATGTTTTAAAGCTTTCCGCACAGCATTCTACAACTATGAGCGTGCGATTCACAGAGCCGAAGCACCAAAGGAGCAGGCTTGCATGTCAGCCGCCCATGAAAAGGCATTCAACTCAGTACTGGAACACATTCAAACCCAGGTCATCCAGCAGAATAAAGTTCTACAGCTTTCTTCCTTGCGCTTGCTCTATGTCGAGGAACTGAAACTGAATGGATATGAGAACTCAAATTATCGGTCAGAGAAACTACTGAAACGCCTACAGAATGACCCAATCAAGGAGCATATCCACTTCACGAAGGTTGATCATGACAAATGTGATGTCATTTCTTTCTGGCTTGTGCACAGCTCAAACATAACAGTTTCCAATGCTCTCGCACGAGCATTCACACTCGGAAGCACAAACAAGAACCAAAATGTTGCCCTCCAACTTCGCCAGGGTATTCTACAGGCTTTCAGAGAGTGTAAAGACCAACCATGGCCACCAACAGCTGAAGACATGGAGCTCAATCCTGAAGACATCCTACCTCCAGACCTTGTCCGCTTTCTCAGCGTGCTAATGACTGGCAAGGAGGGCATCGAGACAGAAAAGGTGAAGCGTCTGGTCTTCTCCATTGGACAAGATCTGTGCCGTGCAGTGTCAGATGGAAAATGGAAGTTACCAAAGCACATTCTCCTCTGTGTGACTGTAAGGCACCTGTTCCGAAGCAAACAGCTCACCACAATACTACACAGGCTTGGACACTCTGAGAGCTACGATTTCGCCTTGGAGTTGGAAACTGCTCTCGCCAAGGTCCTGGATGAAGTCTCAACTTATCGTACACCACAAATTGTGACAGGAGAGGGCAACCTTGTATTCCACTGTGAGTGGGACAACTTGAATAAAACCACTACCAGTGTGCACGGCAGCAACATTGTAAACAGTGCTGGAGGAATCATGGTGCAGGAGGTCAAGCCCGGGTTCGAGAGCAGCAAGGACCGAATGCTACCTACCATCAATAGGTCACAACAGCGTAGCCTGAAGGTCGACACACCAAAAACTCTCCCACCCTTGCACTTTACTCGCGTTGGCCCGAAGTTCCCTGAAGGCTCATCATTCACACCGCCAGCAGAGAATGACACAGTCTATGCCACTACGATGCAAGAGTACTACATCTGGCTCTTCATCAGATACATCGGAAGCTGTGGCCTGCAGCCTGTGCCTGGGCTAGGGGGTTTCACCTCTGCAACTGGTTCTCCCCCACCCAGCAAATCAACAGTCGACTACTGCACGCCTATCCACCAACCGATCACAGACAACGCAGTTGTTCGTGAGCTACTGAAGCGTTCCGAGGCAGCAACTGCTGAGGTGGGTCAGAGATGGGTCCTGAATACATTTGATCTGGGTGTCTGCATGAAAGCCCTTCCCATCATCTGGCGCTGGCCAAATGAATTTGCTAGTCATGTAGTAACGATTGGACCCTTCCACACATCCATGAACTACATCGGGATGCTCACTGGACACAAGATGCGTGGTTCTGGATATGCAGAGATTCTCTTTGAGGCACAACTAGTAACAAGTGGATCTCTCAAAGGTGTTCTCAGTGGAAAGGCCTACGCAAAGTCCCTCTTTTGCCTCAAAACAGTGTGTGAGGCAATGGAGAGGCTGTTGATGGAGAGATTCACTGAGGAGGAGAACATCATGATCTCTGACCCTGCTGTGCTTCTCAGAATGACCCAGTCTTGCAACCGAGAGCACCTCGATGAAGCCCTCAAAGACCCCTCAACTCTACTCCTCATCAAAAAGTACCATGCCTTTGAGGAAAAGGTGCGCAAGGGCCACCTGGGGAAGACAGCTGCCTTCTGGATGTCGTTCATTACCCACTGCCATCTTGTCTTCATGCTCCTCCACTCTGTGAAGACCAACAACCTCCAGCTGTTTCACAAGTGTAACGGAGAGATGGCAGATATCTTCTTCGCCTTTGACGGACACAACTACTCCAGGTTTGTGTAGCATACATGGTAAAATGTATAACCATCACTGAGTAGATTTTAATTGATACTTGGGTTCATGTATTATGAGAGGAGCTATTCCAATAAATGTCTACAGTATTTCCCTCTCTGTACTTTACAGATATCTGACAGATATATATTGTACTTTACAGATATTACAGATACTTTACAGATCTGCCGATCAACCTATCATCGAAAAGCCAAAACCTTATGAGGAGCAAGGATGGATAAGGACTGATGAAGGACTGTTGAAACCAATGTGGTCCAGTGGTCCCATCCTACCAACCTCACTGGTGGATCTTCTGAACACAGGAGAGCACGAAGAGGAGGAGGAAGAGGAAGGAGAAGAAGAGTTTGACTCTGACGATTTCGATGAAAATGATGATGACTGACTCAGTGTAGAATCACTAATGCTAATGATGTTTATCTAAAACAAGCAAGAGAAGAGTGGTCACATTGAGTGCTAGGACTATTTTGACAGTTGTAATATTTAGAAAAATAAAACTTTGTGTTAACGTCTGTGTAGACGGACCTTAATATGAGTCTATTATTTCGTAAAACTGTGATTATTTTGTAAATAAAGCACTAATTAGCATACTAGTATACCATAGACACATGTAATCATGTTATGAATAGTTCTATCATGATCTATGCCCTTCAAAACATGGGTCTAGACACCTTCATTTTTCAATTATCTGCAATATTGGCTGAGATATGTCAAAAATCGTTTTTTTGATAATGGCAGCAGTAATTTGCATAAAAATGGTATGTGGGACATTTTTTCAGCTTGGGGCCATAGCTAGTCATTTTCTACACATTTTTTCCAATCTAGAAACACTGATTAGAAGTATATCTCCGGGGGGTGCAGGGGGACCTAGTCTTCCTACTAGACTAGTTGTTTTTTTATAAGTTGGTGGTTGAATTCATTGACCATATATGCAGATCCTCTTAAATTTTCAAGTCAATCGGATGAAAATTGAGGATTTTGGAAAGCTGGCCTATGTTGACCTTTTGGCCTATGTGTCATGCATGTTGACCTCAAATATACTTGGTGGTTGAATTCAGGGACCAGATATGCAAATCCTCTTCAAACTTCAAGTCAATCAGATGAAAATTGAGGATTTTAGAAATTTGACAAAGTTGGTCAAATGGCCTTTGTTGACCTATTGACCTTTTGACCCCCTAAAACAAGTCTTCTTGCTTATGACCAACTCTACCGTTTGCTGAAGTTTTGTGAAGATCGGTTGAACATTGTGACCTGTAGGCGACTGACATTCACACAGACAGACGGACAAACAGACAGACAGATTAACGCACAAGACCCAACAATTATACTTGAAAAATCTTCGATTTTCGCAAGTAACAAACGGACTCAAATGAAATACCCTCTCCTCTGGCGAAGGAAAAAAAGACATCCTATTTCAACCCAATGACATTTTTACCTCCGTCACCATAGACAGATGGAGGTTATGTTTTCAGCCATCTTTGTCTGTCTGTTTGTCTGTCTGTCTGTTTGTGAGCAGGATATCTCAAAACGTTATGGACGGATTCAGAGAAAATTTGGTGAACCGGTTGAGTGTGTGACAAGAACGAATTGATTGGATTTTGAGGAAGATCCGGATCCGGTAACTGGAATTTTAAAAGTGATTCATCACCATTGCGAAATAAGGGTAAAAACAATATATACACGATATTTCATGAAGTTATGGACGGATTTGGATGAAACTTGGTGGATGAGTTGGGTAGGTGAGAAGAACAAGCTAAGTTGATTTTGGTTAAAGTACGGAAGCAGATCCGGCCTATCAGTGGGATACAAAACCTAAACTTTCAAGCCTGGCGGAGGTATGTGCAACAAAGATTTTTCACAAAATGCCTGTACTATCATCACCAAGGTCATGGAATCCATCATCGCATTTGATATGAAATCCTTCCTTTTCTCCAACGGCCTCCTCTCAAATCACCATTTCGGATTCATACAAGGTCACTCCATTGTGCATATGTTCCTTCTAATACTCACCCAACAATTGATGGAGGCCCTCAATGTCAGAAATGAGATCAGGGCCGTCTCTCTCTCGACATATCTCGAGCTTTCGACACAGTCTGGCATTCCGCCTTGCTCTTCAAACTCTCTGCCTATGGCATCCAAGGTCAACTCCACACTATTGTATCCTGCTCTGTTCAGTGTTCTAGTTCTTCCATGAGCCTTGACTCTCTATAAACAAACAAATAAATCAAGAAAAACATTTTATGAAATCTCAATATGGCTATGGATTTTCTGAAGTTATCTGACATAATGGTGAATAATTATCTCTGGGAATGATTTACCGTGGACTCTGACCAATTTGAACACCCATCATTTCAAATAGGGTCCCACGTAGACCACTGTCGTTAATTCTAAGAACACCAATTTGCTAATGCTATTTTAACTGCACATTTGAAATGCTAAAGTTTACCTAGCACATCCAATAACTCGCAATGATAATGGACATTAAAAAAATTCAATGCCATTAAAAAACATTTGTTTTCTGGAAGAAAAAAAATGTCGATAGTCTCTAAAGATGGGGATGAAGGAGTTATGGAGGATGGTGATGGATTGAAATTCACAGAGAAAATCTACAGGCAAAAGACACCATGGGATAGTTTTTACATCTGCCAGCTAAGGCCAGCCATCCGAAGGGTGCACATTCGGAGAGGGAACATCCCACCTTACAAAGTCACAATCTGACAGTTTATAATCGGGCCTAGAATCAAACCCAGTCTAGATATTTTAAAGGCAAATGTGCTACCTCTGCACAACCATTTCAGTACCTAACTTCCAGTATATAACCCCAGATTCACGAAATTGCAGTCTACCCTTTAAACACATCCATTTTTTAAATGTAGAATTGAGGTCAATGCTCACTCTCTGCCTGTAGCATAGAAGGCCACCTTCATTCCTGGATTTCTGCCTTCCTCCATTTACACAGTCAACATGTTGCCAAAAATGGAACCATCTCCTCTCTTATTCCTATTGGAGGCTGTTGTTCCCCGAGGAACTGTTGGGCCCTGTCTTGTTCCTCATCTTACTATAATTCACCAAATGTCTGTCGTCTGTTCCCAGGTACAGTTAAAACGGCTGAGCCGATCGCAATGATATTGTCACGCGGACCCCTCCGGTTAACACCAGGGACCGCGGATGGACCAAACGGATCTACTGTAGGCGACGACCAAACACGGATTTTGCTTTTGCTATCAACTGCACGGGAGAAGAAGGGAGCGGAAAATGAGGTAAAAGCGCGTAACTGTGGAAGGGGAACGAACTCAAACGAACACAAGATTTGAAGGGAATGAGAAATAATAAAAGGGTTTATTGTAATAAAAGTGTAGGGACAGGTAAACGCGGTATTAAATAAAAGTCCTAAATTGGGACGTCCCCACAACTCACTTCAGAAACAGCACACAGGAATGGATTAATAAAAAGAAACGTCGTGTACTCGTAAATGTGTGGCGTGAGTGCAGCCTTATCTGTGGTACGTCCGTCGTCCAACGTGGCCTCGTCTGGCTCCAAGCACCACGCCAATGCACCACGCATCCAGAAGCACCTCAAAAGCACCACACAGCACCAAAGCACCACAAGCACCACGCGGCACCAAAGTACTGCCAGCGATCCCCACACGAGACCACTCTCCAACCCGAAGGGGTCGATCTCCAAGCACGAGGCACACAGAGACAGGAACGGGGAGAGTGCAGGAGGAGAGAACAGCGTCTAGACGAGAAGAAGCCAAGAGAAAGGAATGCGACTGCACGCTCTGAGACCCCCGGGCCAACTCCAAGAGAGCGAATGTCATGCAGTACCCTTTTTATAACCTTCCTCCTCCCCGTCAAACTTTCCAGACCCTTCCTTCAAATGGGTCACCTCCCTCCCAGCTGCGTATTCGTTCTCCTCCCCTTGGTTGGCTGCAGGTTGCCAAATCTCGCTGGCTTTCTTACATTGGTCGAGTGCCTACCGCTCCAACCAATCACAGCCTATACCACGCGATGTTGCCAGGCGAGCTGGTGGTGCGGCTGGCGGCAGCCATCATCGGCGGTGTCTTGATATGGTTTCCTGTCCGTCTTCCAAAGTCGTTGTGGTAAGGGAAAGGGATTATTTAATGTTGCACTAAGGGCCTATCTAAGTGTTTATGTTGGTGTGCATTGCCATAAGGGACAAAGGTTTGATTACCAGGTTTGACACACAAGGCTGTTATCTTTAATCCCTACAACTACCTAGCACACGAACATCCTGGTATGTTCACAGGTATACTCCTTAACCGACAAACCGGACTACACACAGAACTTATTACAGGGCAGATTCCTTATCGCGACAGACGAAGCATGTTACCTATTCAGATCTACCTGACTCTAGATATTGCTCTACCCTCCCGACATAACAATATTTTGGGTGGGTAATCCTGGGACCCCATGGAGTAAAAAATAGGCTGTGTTGTTTTTCCAATTTCAGCTTTGGTCTCCAGCATTTTCAGGTTTGGACTCATGGATAACGTTATTGTCCCAGGTACCGCAACGAACCTGCCACGAATGCGGAAATGGACAGATGACGGCAATGAGCTGGTTTGATAATATCCAAATTCAACCGACATTTAAAACAGAATCTTACTATAATTCACCAAATGTCCGTCCGTCCGTCCGTCCGTTCGAAGGTACCACAAAAACGGCTGAACTGATCGCAACGATATTTTGGGTGGGTAATCCTGGGACCCCCTGGAGTAGAATAGCCAATATTGTTTTTCCAATTTCAGCTTTGGTCTCCAGCATTTTCAGGTTTGGACTCCCGCATAATGATATTTTCCCGGGTGCCGCACAAACGGCTGCACCGATCACTGCACAGCTGCACCGATCGGCTGTACCGATCACACTCGGTGACCTCGGATAAAGACCTTTTATAAGGACATGTGTTGAATCCCTGCTTGAGAGAATGCCAACCCCCTCCCCGCCATCATGGTCGTGTCTCCAACTCACAATCACACGAGATATGCGGAAAGGACGACCTCAAACCAATTATCTTCTTTTTGATTCGTATGTAAACATCATTAAAAGTAAATAATGACCTCGGCCAAAGTTCAAACGACGTGGGTTTAATCTCGACATGAGAGAATTCCACATAGCTATTTGGGCGATGTATAAGCTAACAGATCGCTGTCTACATCGATCTTGCCAAGGCCGTAACACCTATCGGCTCAAAATCCTTTTAACTCTGGCCTCCTCTGGTCTACCGACTCCTCTCTGGCCTTGCCCCCCCCCCCCCAGCTCTCTCTGGGCTCTGTCCCGCAAATATTCCTACAGGTCGCACAAGATCTGCCTGCAACCCTCTTATGGTTAAACTGCCAAAATCAAGACTCTCTGCTCACCTTCACTCCTTCATTCCTCTTTTCTCCCGCCTCTGGAACAAACTCCCTCACTCTCTTCAATCCCACTCCACCCTCCAGGTCTTTAAAACAGCTGTTCACCACCATCTCTTATCTTCCCCCATCCAAAACCTTGATCTTTTCTACCCCCGCTAATTTCACCCCAGATCCTCTTTTTTGAAATACCAACTTCTGTCCTGGAAGACCTTGGTGTCCTCGTGTTTTATACTTCTCCCACCCCCCCCCCCCCACCACCTCCCTTACCACGCCTCCTCCCCCCAAGCCCTCTCCCTCCCACACATCTCCCTGTTCTCAAGTGTTTGTGTGCTTCCCCTTCTCTCCTCATCTTGTCTTCTGCTCCCTCTTTTATATATTTTGTTTGTCTGGTTGATTTGTTTGTGAAGTAAATGTCAGCTCTTTCACGAGCCTCGATTCAGTATCCAAAAAAAAACAAAAAAAACTGTTGACTTGGTAGTTTTTACAATGAAGGAAACATTAACAATGTTGTTAAAAGTTTATTTTGTGATTAATTTGTGATTGGAGTTATGTTGTTTGGAATGAAAAAAGAGATATCGAGTTCAAGTGAATGACGACATGCCGTGATGGTTTCTACTTTCTAAACGTGATCTTCGCGGATCGCCATATGCAGATTCGCCACGGACCCATGATTGATGTTTCTATACGTGAATGTCCCCATTTGTTTGCGAACAGGTACGTTTTTCATGGAAGTCCTTCACGAACTTGCTGTCCATGTCTGACGTGCAACTGAAGGTGCTACAGGAATGTGGAATTTATTGGTTTCATGCTTTAGCATTCACCGTTTCTGCATTGTCTGTTTGCTTCTGGCCTCCCACCCGTGCATAGCACAGGTATCTCACTAGTTTTGTTAAAGTATCAATTGATGATTGGAATTGAGTGAATACAATTATTATGATTTTGAATTCGTAATTTTATTCACCCAACCGTACAGAACTTCACATCAGGATTTAAATATTTGTTTATGTCACGAATGTTGGTAAAAGTTTATTTTTTTTATATTGATGCTATTTAATTTGTGATTGGAGTTATGCTGTTTGGAATGAAAAAAGAGATATCGAGTTCAAGTGAATGACGAAATGCCGTGACGGTTTCTACTTTCTAAACGTGAAATTTGCGGATCGCCATATGCAGATTCGCCATTGACTGGGTATGGAACAAACGTACCCGTTTGCTTGCGAATGGGTACGTTTTTCATGTAAGTCCTTCACGAACTTGCTGTCCATGTCTGACGTGCGACTGAAGGTGCTACAGGAATGTGGAATTTATTGGTTTCATGCTTTAGCATTCGCCGTTTCTGCATTGCCTGTTTGCTTCTGGTCTCCCACCCATGCGTAGCACGGGTACCTCACTCGTCTATATAATTAACCTCTCTGATGCTCTGGAAAACCCTCCCTTCCTCTTTGCAGATGACTACATATGGTGTCGCGCAGTTCCCCATCCATCTGCTAGGCAGAACTCACCTGTGTCTCTCTCTGCTGATCTAGAATTATTAGAATGGTCAAATAAATGAAACAATGTCCATCAATCCTGGAAAATCTCACAGTCTCACCCTACCTCTCCAGAATTATCATCAAATGAACCCACAAGTCTATTTCCTTGGTCGTCCAATGGAAGAGGTTCATTCTCTTGAAATTCTCGGCTTCACCATCAGCCATGACCTTTCCTGGGATGACTACATAGCAAAGCTGGCCTCCAAAGCCAGCTGCAGACTAAGTATCCTCTGTCAATCCAAGTCTTTCCTTGAAAAATCTGAGCTACCCACAGCCTACATGGCCTTTGTCCGTAGCTCAATGGAGTACTACTCTTCATTACGGGCTGGTGCCCCAGCATCACAACTGTTCCTGCTGGAGTTTGCCGAATCTTAAGCTCTCAAAACTATCGGAATCTCCCATGATGAATCTGAAGCTTAAGGTCTGTAACTCTCACATAGCAGATAGGTCAGTGGTTTCTCTGTTTGCTAAAATCTATTCTCCAACATTGCTTCTTCTGCTCTCAGTCCTTCAGCCCTCTCCAATAACTCCATGAACGCTTTCTTCCAGTAACCCCATCTTGGTTATACTTTCTATATCCAGGCTGACTGCCCACATCACCTCTTTTATTCCTCACTTCTAACACCTATGAAACCGCCTTCCAGAGGTTGTTCTGTCTTACACTTCTCTCCAGGACTTCAAGGAAGCAGTGCACCACATCTCTTGTCATCTCTACTTCTGACGCATTGTAATAATCAGACCACCATATGGGAACGAGTGGCAGGTTAAATTTTAATTAATTGTCACAGTACAAGAAGTGACATACATAGATCACAACAATATTAGATCTACAAAATCTAGTAAACACACAACATCCTTCCCTGACAAACCACATACGAAGCACCCTCTAAACTTCAAAAGGGACGTAAACCCAGGAGTAAACCATTTGTAGAGACACGACAATCAGATTAGCAAAAGGGTAGACAAACTTTAGCAAAAGTAAAAATGAGAAAAATCAATTATCTAGAATGCCTCCATGGAGTCGAATAATGGTCTCACAAAAGTTGTGCCATTCATACACCACATCCTTCCAAGGGTTGCAGTAGTTCTTGAACTGCTTTAACACAATGGGGGCTTATGGATTGGGTCTCGTTTGTGTGTGCGTACGCAACCATATCTCGGAGATGTAATGTATGGACCGATTTTGTTTATACTTGGCAGAAAGACAATACATGATGGAATGCATATGCTCATCAATTTGTTTCGCGATGCGATCAAAGATGGCCGACAGGCAGACATTTTAGTTGTAAAAAAACCCGATGTTGAACATGTCCTGAACCATTTATCGGACATGCATTTCCTGATATTGTTCAAACTTGTCAATCAGATAATGATTGATGGCTTACGTAAGCACGTCATTTTCTTTCGAGATCAGATCCAAGATGGCCGACTGTCGGCCATTTTGTTACTTAAACGTGTCCCTGTAGCGGTTACCGCTGGATGTACATAATCGCCTTGCACCGGCCAGAACACGGCCAGACGCGCCTCTCCCGGGCATGCCCGGACTCACTGTTCCCGGGCACGCCCGAACCTCCCGGGCACGCCCGGTCTCGTCTTTCCCGGGCATGCCCGCTCTCGCCTTTCCAGGGCTCGCCCAGAGCGTCCGGGCATGCCCGCTATCGCCTTTCCAGGGCTCGCCCAGAGCGTCCGGGCATGCCCGCTATCGCCTTTCCAGGGCACGCCCAGAGCGTCCGGGCATGCCCGCTATCGCCTTTCCAGGGCTCGCCCAGAGCGTCCGGGCATGCCCGCTATCGCCTTTCCAGTGCTCGCCCAGAGCGCCCGGGCACGCCCAGCCTCGACTTGCCAGGCCGCAGCCAAACACGCCCGGGCAGGTCCAGACTCGCCTTTCCAAGGCTCGCCCTTGACACCCGGGCATGCCCGGTATAGCTTTTGCCGGGCAAACTTCCCGACATAAATGTGCATATATATTGTTGCCCGAAAAACGGGCTTGTCAGAATACCTGAGCTGTTTTGTTTCAATAAAGCAACTCGGACGAATTCCGTCTTTGGTCGCGTCAATTCTTTCGACTCGCGTTGGAGCGCAGTTCCTTCATTGGTGACCTACCGACATGGATACGGCAGTGACGCTTAAACTGCCTACCTTCTGGGAGACTCACGCGGCTGTTTGGTTCGCCCAGGCGGACTCCCAGTTCGCCCTGCGAGGCATCACCGCGGACGACACCCGCTTCCACCATGTTGTGGCGGCGCTCGGTTCCACCACCGCGGCCCGCGCCTTGAGCCTCCTCCAGCACCCGCCGGCTGCTGACAAATACGACGCGCTGAAGACGCTCCTCCTCGGCGCTTTCGCCCTCTCACCGGCAGCACGCGCACGGCGCCTGCTTGACCTGCCCGAGCTCGGCGACACGCGCCCGTCCGAGCGCATGGACTATATGCTCTCGTTGCTCGGCGAGCACTCTCCGGCATTCCTGTTCCGGGAGCTGTTCCTCCGTCAGCTGCCTAACCCGGTACGCCTCGCCCTGGCTGGCACGTTGATCACGGATTCCCGCGCCCTCGCCAGGGAAGCCGATAAGATCTCCTCGGCGGGCCAGCACATCGGCGCGGTTACCTGGAGCCCGCCGCCGTCCGAGGCGACGCCCACGACGCCCGAGCGCCCTGCGCGGTTGGAGGCCGAACTGCCGGTGCAACTGGCGGCCGCCACGCCGCACCGCCCGCTTCCGACACGACGGCCGGGGCCTCCACCTGACCGGGCATGGTGTTATTACCACGCCAGGTTCGGACACAAGGCTCGGACATGCCGGCCCCCGTGCACTTTCGGCAGGTCGGGAAACGGCCGGGCCGGCGTTCATTCCCAGCCATGAGCGCCGGCCACTCGGGCAACTTGCTGTTTATTCGGGACAAAGCGTCTGGACGGCGTTTCCTGTGCGACACCGGCGCCCAACTGAGCGTCATACCTGCCTCCGAGCAGGACAGGCTGGACGCAGTTTGCGGCCCCTCTTTGGTCGCTGCTAATGGCTCGGCCATACGCACTTTCGGCCCACGCGTCGTCACCCTCTGCTTCGGCAGCCAGCGCTTTCAATGGACTTTTGTTACCGCCAGCGTCCCCGTGGCTTTGCTGGGCGCCGACTTCCTCTGCGCGCACGGGCTGCTGGTCGACGTCAAACGACGTCGCCTTGTCCACGCCGAGACCTTCAGCTCCCTGGCGTGCACAATGAGCAGCTCCGCGCCGACCGAACTGGCGTGCGCCCTCCCGGCAACGAACGAGTTCGCTCGCCTGCTCGTGGAATTCCCGGCCCTCACGCGGCCGACGTTTTCGGCCGTCGCGGTGCGGCACGGGATCGAGCACCACATATCCACTACGGGCCCGCCGGTCTATGCCAGGGCCCGCCGCCTCGACCCAGCCAAGCTCGCCGTGGCAAAGGCCGAATTCGACGCGTTGGAGCACCTCAGCATCGTGCGGCGCTCCGATAGCGCGTGGGCCTCACCACTGCACATCCTGCCAAAGCCGGGGGGTGGATGGCGCCCGTGTGGCGACTACCGCCGTCTCAATGACGCTACCACCCCCGACAGGTACCCGATCCCGCATATTCAGGACTTTTCCGCCCGTTTGGCGGGACGGGTCATCTTTTCGAAGATTGACCTGATACGGGGCTACCACCAGGTACCTGTCCGGGCGGCCGACGTCCCGAAGACGGCCGTCATCACGCCGTTCGGCCTGTTCGAATTTTTGCGGATGCCGTTTGGCCTCAAGAACGCGGCCCAGGCGTTCCAGCGCTTGATGGACGGCGTGCTGCGCGACCTGCCGTTTCTTTTCGTCTATCTGGACGACATCCTCGTCGCCAGCACGTCCCGCGCCGAGCACCTCCTCCACCTCCGAACACTGTTCGGTCGCCTCAGCGAGCACGGCTTAATTGTCAACCCGGTCAAATGCCACTTCGGCGCGACGACCGTTGACTTTTTGGGCCACCGCATCACCAAGACCGGGGCCGTGCCGCTGCCGACCAAGGTCGAGGCCATCACCACGTTCCCGCGTCCCCGTTCCATCAAGGCCCTCCAAGAGTTCCTCGGCATGGTGAATTTTTATCACCGATTCGTGCCCCGCGCTGCTCAGCTCATGCGGCCCCTTTACGAGGTCCTCCGGGGCAAGCCGGCCAAGCATGACATTGTTTGGTCCGCGGCCATGGACGCGGCCTTCGCCAGTGCCAAACGGGCCCTCGCCGACGCAACGCTGCTGGCTCACCCGGTGCTCAACGCGCCCATCGCCCTCACTACGGACGCCTCCAACTACGCGGTGGGCGCCGTCCATGAGCAATGGGTGGACGGGGTTTGGCAGCCACTCGCTTTTTTCAGCCGGCAACTCGGCCGAACGAGCTAAACTACAGCACGTTCGACCGCGAGCTGCTCGGGCTATTCCTGGCCGTTCGCCATTTCCGACACCTCCTGGAGGGCCGCCCGTTCACGGCTTTCGTCGACCACAAGCCGTTGGTCTACGCAATGGCTAAGGTCACGGAGCCGTGGTCGGCCCGCCAGCAGCGCCACCTCTCCGCCGTGTCGGAGTTCACCACGGACATCCAGCATGTCGCCGGCAAAGACAACGCCGTGGCCGACTGCCTTTCGCGGGCCAGCGCGAACGCGGTCCACCTCGGCGTGGACTTCACGCTCATGGCGGCCGACCAGACCACCGACGCCTCGGTGCAGGCACTCCGCGTGGCGGACACGGGCCTCCGCCTGGCCGACATCCCCTTCGCGGGCACCGTCCTGCTCTGCGACGTCTCCCAGGGCCAGCCTCGCCCCATCGTGCCCGTTTCCTGGCAGCGCCGCATCTTCGCCTCCATCCACGGCCTTTCTCACCCGGGCCGGAAAGCTTCTCAGAAGCTGGTGTCGGCGCGTTTCGTCTGGCACGGCCTTCGACGAAACATCCGCGACCGGGCCAACGCCTGCACGGCCTGCCAGCGAGCCAAGGTCCACCGCCACACCCAGGCCCCGCTGGCACCTTTCGCCGTGCCTGAACGGCGTTTCGACCACGTCCACGTGGACCTGGTGGGTCCCCTGCCCCCCTCGCGGGGGTTCACCCACCTGCTCACCATGGTGGACAGGACCACCAGGTGGCCGGAGGCCGTGCCCCTCACCTCCACCACCACCGCCGACGTGGCGCAGGCGTTCATCGCCACCTGGGTCGCGCGCTTCGGCGCACCAGCGGACATCTCATCCGACCGCGGCCCACAGTTCACGTCTGAGCTTTGGGGCGCGGTCGCCCGTTCGTTGGGGGTCACGCTGCACCGCACCACGGCCTACCACCCCCAAGCCAATGGGTTGTGCGAGCGGTTTCACCGCTCCATGAAGGCCGCACTCATGGCCGGCCTTCAGGACGACGGTTGGGCCGACCGGCTGCCGTGGGTCCTTTTGGGCCTTCGCACGGCCCCCAAGGAAGACCTCCAGGCGTCCGCCGCCGAGCTCGTCTACGGCCAGCCACTCCGCGTCCCGGGCGAATTCGTGCCTGACGCTACCAGTCCCTGGTCCGCCGCTCGCCAGCGCTCGGACCTCCAGGAGGCCGCCCGACGATTTGCCCCCGTGCCGACGTCCCGCCACGGTGGCCCCCAGTCCTACGTCCCCCCGGGGCTTCGCACAGCGGAGTACGTCTTTGTGCGTCATGACGCGCACTGGGGGCCACTCCGGCCGCCGTACGACGGGCCCTTCCGGGTCCTGCGATGGGGCGACAAGTCTTTCATCGTCGACTTCGGCGGCCGGCCGGACCGGATTTCTGTGGACCGCCTCAAACCGGCGCACATGGACGTCGACCGACCACCACGGTTGGCCCTTCCTCCGCGGCGAGGCCGCCCCCCGTCCACAGTTCCCCCCGCTCGACCACCCACCACCACGTCAGACCCCTCCCCACGACCCTCCAGGGGTCGCTTCGGCCGGGTCATCCGGACCCCCCTTAAATTGACCCTGCCGGTGCAGGTCGATTCTGGAGGGGCGTGTGTAGCGGTTACCGCTGGATGTACATAATCGCCTTGCACCGGCCAGAACACGGCCAGACGCGCCTCTCCCGGGCATGCCCGGACTCACTGTTCCCGGGCATGCCCGAACCTCCCGGGCACGCCCGGTCTCGTCTTTCCCGGGCATGCCCGCTCTCGCCTTTCCAGGGCTCGCCCAGAGCGTCCGGGCATGCCCGCTATCGCCTTTCCAGGGCTCGCCCAGAGCGTCCGGGCATGCCCGCTATCGCCTTTCCAGGGCACGCCCAGAGCGTCCGGGCATGCCCGCTATCGCCTTTCCAGGGCTCGCCCAGAGCGTCCGGGCATGCCCGCTATCGCCTTTCCAGTGCTCGCCCAGAGCGCCCGGGCACGCCCAGCCTCGACTTGCCAGGCCGCAGCCAAACACGCCCGGGCAGGTCCAGACTCGCCTTTCCAAGGCTCGCCCTTGACACCCGGGCATGCCCGGTATAGCTTTTGCCGGGCAAACTTCCCGACATAAATGTGTATATATATTGTTGCCCGAAAAACGGGCTTGTCAGAATACCTGAGCTGTTTTGTTTCAATAAAGCAACTCGGACGAATTCCGTCTTTGGTCGCGTCAATTCTTTCGACTCGCGTTGGAGCGCAGTTCCTTCATCCCCAACCATTTCCTGAACATGCACGCTCTGATTTTATTAAAACTTGGCAAAAGCACAATACATGATGGCATACACATTCACCTCCCTTTATTTTGGGTTCTGATCAAAGGTGGCCGACTGGTAGACTGGCGGCCATTTTAGTTGTACAAAGCCGATATTGACCACGTCCTCAACCATTTTTCGGACATGCATTTACCGGTGTTGTTCAAACTTGGCAATCAGAAAATGAATTATGGGATACATATGCGCTTCCTGTTTTTTTGAGATCAGATCCAATATGGCCGACTGGTGGCAATTTTTTACTTTAAAGTTTCCCCAACCATTTCTCGACATGCATGGACCGATTTTGTTCAAACGTGGAACAAAGGCAATGCATGAGAGTAAACATATGCAGAAGATTTTGTTTTGTAATCCGACCAAAGATGGCTGACTGATGGCCTTTAACTATGCAGAAGATTTTGTTTTGTAAGCTGACCAAAGATGACCGACTGACGGCCTTTAACGCCGTACAGCAAAACAACTAAAACCCAGGGGCTATGACATTTTATGTCTTTTTCTTCTTGTTGTTTTGTTGTACGAGTGTGATTTGTGGCGCCTACTGGGTTAGGAATTGCTTTATTTCCAATCATTGTACATACGTTTGCATATTCCCATTTATCTCTTTTTCAACATTTGACTTGCGTGGTCCGTTCAGGTTTTGTTTATTGCATCTTGCTTACCTTCTTCCCTGTTTGCTTTAAAAAACAAATCTTTTAAAAGGTAAGAAAACGTGTTTGAGATATCTCTTTCCGTGAGCTTTTGCCGCCGTCGTCTTCACCCCAATTGAACAATCCTTGGGGAACGATGAAGTTGTAAAAATTAATTGAACGCAGTGACATAAATATCGTTCGGTCTATCATCCGAAACTCAAGGTCTCGGCACTGAGGTTCCTGTCTTCACGGGAGCCTCAGACGTGACCAGGGGTGCCGAGAGGGGCGGGGGGGGGGGCAGGGTGGGTCACCCAGGGTCCGTTGAGGGGCTCGAGCTTCTGTAATTTTTTTAAACAGTACAGTGAAACCCCTCATCGGCTCATCCTCATTTCCTCGTTACATTTAAACCCCGAAGCTGATTTTACTTTCCTTGCCGGAAACAAAACAACATTTATCGCTGTTAATGGTAGTTTGAAACTTTACAGAAAATGGTTATTAACCAGAAATGTTCGTTAAGGTACAAAGAAATGGGTTTGTATTATCTTTGTCCAAAGAAAGTTATCAACCATTTTCTCACGTACTTTTTTGCAAATCTTATGGAGAAATAGTGTTCAACAATCAAGGTTGCGAATTGACTTGATCGGTCCAAACCTGCTCCTGTCTCCTTTCTTTTCGATCATACAGCTAAATATGTGACCATTTGTTTTTAAAAAGTTATTTCTTTTTCATGAAAGAAAGCTCCTTAAAAAGTTATAAAACAGAGAAAGGGTGGGGGCCCCGAGGTTGTTTGCCTCGGGGCCCATGCTGGTTCTCGACACTCATGGTAGTCAGGTTCACCATGTTTTTTCGTTAAGATTTTTTGGAGATTAGCAAAACTATACATTTTTTGGAATATTCAGAGCATGAGGAATCCAAAAATTAATGTTGGCATTTGCGTTGACACCTTTGCGAAAATGACACTCAGGACAATGATGAAGATCTGTAAAAGCATATTCCTGAACGGTGTAGACCTCGTAGATCCTGTGTATAGGACTTATAGTTCAATCTGATACTAACAAGGCTGCTTTCTTGCGTTATAAACCCAAACCTATAACTTCAAAGGACTTGCAATATCATGTAGTATGTAATACAGTTATATCACAAATATAAAGACAATGGTTTTCAATTACCTTTATTTGTTGCTTTTCTATAAACCTGAGCACTATTTTAAGGCCTTTATTGGATTCCTTGACCCAGAAAACATAGGATTAGCATATTTAATTAAGTTTCTAGGTTGACTAGAAGCCGAGATCGCGCAAAATATGTATTTTATGGCGGCCATTTTGAAAATCCAAAATGGCGGCCATGCAGGTGTCTGTGCAAATGCCAACATTGATTTTCGGATTCTCCATGCTCTGAAGATTCCAAAAATGTACAGGTTTGCTAATCTCCCAAAATTTTGAACGAAATTATATTTGTTAACATAGTGAACCTGACTATGGACGTGACAATACTAAATGTACAAGATCTAGTAAACGCACACCCATGATCTCTATTACCCCATTAAGCTTTTCTAACTCCACCATTTTATTTGTTAATATTCGGTTTCCATCTCTTCTCCATCTCTTCTTTTCCTGTTCGTTCATTCTCTTGATGTCTGCCCCACTGTCAGTTCTACCTTCCTCTTCCAGCAGCCTCACTCCTGTAAGAAAAATTCCCTTTTTACGTTCGAGTTATATTCCATAAATCTGCAGTTAAGATGACATCATCATCAAGCATTTTCCCGTGGGAATTCAGTCAATATCTTGCCTTGCTTTGAACCTCAGGTGGGAACAAAACTTCCCAGATAAATGCTTATTATTATAGACTTGTCACTCAGCAGCGGTCCATAAGTATAAAAGAAGAAAGCAATCAAATCCGATTTAGAAAGTTCCAGCTATGGCACATCATATGTATTGTAAAAAGAAATGGTAAAAACTGCCAATGAAAAACGACTCCGATTTAAGTCTGTTTGGCACGGTCCATCACTTTTATCATTCCCATGCTCAACGCAACACCGACTGCATGACAAGCAGGTCTATGCTATATACCTGTGCACACCAAATGAACCCATTAATCTACCCGCTAATTACCACTAATAACAACTTATAAGCTATTGGCTGTCGAGGAATTGGGCAATTTCAATGCGAATGGGGACGGAGTAATGATAAAGTCATTATCTGTTATGTTATAAATATGGTACAGTGTTCAGTAATTCCGAAATGTAAACACGACTACTGTGAACACATTCTTTAGTCATCGTTTATTCCGAATTGCATGCACCTGGTGTTGGCCTAATGGTTAGGGTGGTGGGCTTGGAATCCTAAGGTCCTGAATTCGAATCCCATTGAACTAAGGCCAGGTGGGGTTGACTCAGTCTGTTCATCCTTCCGAGGTAGGCAAAATGAGTACCAGGTAACTGGTTATAGAGAGGCATTGCATCAGGGGCAGACCCGCTCACAGAAAAATGATGCAACCAGCAGCCGGGTGGCTGCACACGAACCACCACCATTCCACATTGTACTAAAGAGAAGAAAAATAATTTTGTTAACTGCAATTTATTAGCCATGGTACACTTTGACATGCAGGTGAAGCTGTTGTACAGCGGAATGGCCAAAGCATGTTCGGTTATTGCAAACCTGGATGCACCGGTGACCTCTCGCCGCAACTTGCACATGGAAATGCCGATTAAGAAGTTGCGCATTTGACCAGGATGGAATCGTACAATCATCCATCTGGTTGCGAGAGGTGGCCATGCCTTTCCTGCGGTACCTCCTTGGGCTAGGGCAGGAATTTGGGATTCATTCAGGGGACTGGCAAATGATGACCTCTCTTCGAAAGGCACCGTGTGATCCTGAACATCCAAAGGCACCGAGGAATGCTGGGAAATGGGGAGGCAAGCTTAACCTCGGCCACTCCGAAGGTCTCCATTGATGCAATGCCTGTGAAATACCAAGGTGATGGTTTATGGTCGGGTCTGAAATGGAGCCCAGACTAAATGGCTCTTAGGGGAGTGCGTTCTAGAAAGTCAATAATCAGTCGTAATACGAGGTGTGTAATATGGCCTGCTTTGTAGAAAACGTGTCAGTCCTCAAATTTTCCTGCTACCCTGAGCTTGCTTGACATTTGTACTTTGCACACCACTAGGCCTACTTCTAAGTTCAACTAAACCTGTACTGATCCTCACTGTATCAATCCATAGTTTTATTCGCAGGCTTCCGCTAGAGAAAGCAACGTCTTCATGGTTCTTACCTTCACATCCCCATCGTCAGCATACATCATCCGACCTTCTTCCCTTGACACTCAGCGATCGCTGTAAACACCTCACGTACGTCCATTGTCGTACCTCTTCCCAAATGTTTACAGCCATCTTTCCTCTGCTACTTCAGTTGGGTAATTCATTCCATCAGAGCATTCTTTTTTTTCCTCATTCCTGGAAGTACCTTGGAAGCCACTCTTTCACGACTTCTCTTTTTCTCTTGACCTTCTCGGAACAACCACAGCCTTTTTCAGTTTAGGTTTGTCCATTATTATTTTGCTTTTTCAACAATTCACCTGGGGACTGACAGGATAGTTCAGAGGTGGTGTGCCAAGTCTGGATTTCATTCAACTCCTGTCACCCTGGTGCTTTGCAGGTAGTGCTTTACATAAATGAGTAGGCCATCCTTTGAAGTCCCATCTGCTGGCATTTCCCGGTGGATGCTAAAGATCCAAATGCATCTTTAGAAAAGAGCATGCCATTGTGATGACACCCTGGCGATTCTTTAAAAAAAAATCTTCTTCTAATCTAAAGTGGGAGATGACATCATATGAACAACCCCAGAAGTGATACAATCGGAAGTGATGCATTTGATCGTACATGGCAGGTAGACTACTATGCGTGCCTTATTATGATAAAACTACAACAATGCGACTGTGTCGCCAATATGCCTCTGCATAGTCCCACAACGGGTAGATGCCATCACTCTGCATATGTATGAGTAGGGGATCAGGTTTGTGAAGTTTTGTGTTGATTGGATAAGGTTCGTTTTTATATCCAAGATGGCTGCCAAACCACGTGACCTATGACATCATCATTTTCAAACTATATGCAACAGTGCTGTTGGATGATATTTGTAAAATTTCGCATCGATAGGCTGAGCGGTTTCAGAGATATAATTATTTAATATTTTCCTTCAGTCCAATATGGCTGCCAAACCATGTGACCTATGATGTCATAAATGTAATATTTCAATACAAATGGGTCATAGATCATGTGCATGCAATTACAGATTTTTAGGATAAGAAATTAGATTAAAACATTTTTGGCAGGTATACCACTTTACCTATGATGTCATCATTATCATGCTTTTGTTCCCCATTGGGAGTACTTGACATTGTTCCAAGTTTAAAATTTTTCCATTCAACGGTTTCCGAGAAATAATTTTTAATTATTTGCCTTTGATCCAAGATGCCTGCCATACCACGTGACCTATGACGTCACAATTATCATAAAAACATTATATATGGGTGTCACTCCTACCCTGAAAGTTTCGTCTCAATCGGACATGTGGTTGCCGAGAAAAACGAGGTTTAGCCCGTACGGACGGACGGACGGACGGATGGACAACCCCAAAACATAATGCCTCCGGCGACTTTGTCGGCAGAGGCATAAAAAGGAAAGATACTTACCTGATAGCATCATCCTGTTTAGTGAGTCCTTCAAGGCGTGGTCATTGGACAGAAACCTCTCATATCTCAACCTCTCATGGAGTGGTGTACCATCCAGGGTGCATCACACCCAGGAATATGGCCAAGTCTACCCTATAACGTAAAGGGGATACCACTCCGAGGGTAGGCAATGCCAATGTCCTTCCCGAAGACATTGCCCGAAAAGTGAAGACACCATGGTATGTTCCTCCATTATCAATTTGAAACAGCATCACTGTTTGTGAAGAGATCCAGAAAAGGAATAAAAATTGCCAGGACTCTCATGAAGACACTTTGATATATTGTGACGGTGTACCATGGCAATGATGTAATGAGATTGGCTGAAAACGAGTCATTAGCAGAATGCATAGATGTTTCAATCATCTGTTACTCGCGTTCATCTATTCAAAGGATTTTTTTTAAATCAATTGGAAATTAATAGCATCAAATTTTTTTGTGCCGTTTCAAAGTTGGTGCAATCTGTCACCCTTATGAGTCAAATGGAAGCGTGCCTTCTGGAAGCAGGAAGCATTAGCATCAGCGACAGCAGTCTTTGAAAGAGAACCTAGACTGAATACGAGATGATGGCCACAGAACCGATAGGCAATGGCTTTGGCTCGGTGCTGCCAAGCAACGGTTCGTGCGCCAAGACCCTTGCAGACAAACCGTACTTGGCATCGGATGTCCATGTAGCGACTATCAGGCACAAGAGGTCTTCAGCCTTGAAACCAGGAACCCCCAGCAGCACTTTCCCACCAAAGGTCTCGCTGGCCGAGACAACGGACTTTGGCAGGAAATTAAATCTTACACCAGAGAGTTCATACAACACTTTTAGTCCAGGCAATCTAGCCCATTTTACCACTCAACTTGGAACAAATTGCAACAGAATTTTTTTTGCCACAATGCATCTCTACAAGGTCCCCAGAACAACATACTAAAAGTCCCAAGCAATCCCAACATGGGAAATATATCTAATTTGCATAATCCAATATGGCCGCCAATCTGCAATTATAGAAGTTAGTAATAGCAATGAAATAATAATTATAACACTCTAATTATGTACTTTTGTATTTTCAGGATGGTGATGTAATACCTTGAATAATGGAAAGGTGTTGCCTTTGTTCTGAGTCAAGCACAGATGGAAACGCAACTGTTGTTCTGCAAACAAAAGGCAGTGATGGGGTGAATCGTGCAAGTGTACAACGTGGCCTTGACCTGAGAACTGTTGCAGGAGACCGAGTACATGTACAATGCCGTCGAATATTTTGCAAACCGGCAAATATTGCACGTGAGAATGAAGTTAATAAGATACCAGATGAGGGTAGGCCTGATCTCCGTGCAGTCAAAAACACTTTCAATTTTCAAGAGCGCTGCTTGTTCTGTGGACAACCCGCCAAATGTGATAACAGACGGAGGGAAATTGATGTATTTCCAGTGAGAACAAAAGACTTTCAATTCACAGTGCTTGAGATTTGTCATTCTAGAAATGATAAGTGGTCTGAAACTGTAGCAGGAAGACTGGCATCAGCGAATGATTTGCACACAGCAGATGCACTATATCATCAGCAGGGCAGTAGTAATTTTAGGACTGGGAAGGATATTCCTAGGAAACTATCGCTTGACAGTAGCGGGGAAACTCCGAAGAAGTTCAAAGCTGGAAGACCTGAGGCAGATGAGAGAACAGCAGCATTCCTCAACGTAGTACATTTCAAGGAAGAAACTGAAGAGCAACAAACAACAATTAATGAACTTGTTTTGAAAATGACTAACTATCTTGAAAACACGGACCATGAGGCGTATAGTGCCAAATACATGAAAACGAAAATACAGCAACATTTTGGTGACAGAGTTGTAATGACAGTGCTCAAGACAAAATAATGTGGGGTTACATTGAGAGACACAGCTTGTTCCATCCTTTATGCCTTTCATAAACAAACAAAACCAGACAACACTGAAGACGAGAAACTGAACATCATCAAAACTGCTGCTAAACTCATTGAGAGTGATGTCAAATCAATGGATATCCAAAATGATACTTATCCAGGGAACGAAGATGTTGACAATACAGACTCTGCTGTGAATTTTCTTCCAAAGACGATGGAAGTACTTTTGAGGACACCGTTCTCTGGTAAAAATGTTGATCTGAAAGTTGCATCGATTGGGCAGTCAATCATGCAGGCAATTCGACCAAGATCCATACTTGCGCCACTTCAACTTGGTCTTGGGGTACAGATGCACCATCATCAAAAGAAGAATATAATGACCACAATGCGGACCGCAGAACTCCGGGTACAATATATGGAAATGGTAGACATTCGACAGAGGTTTCTCAAGGCTGAACCCACAGGCAATTGGAAAATGCATCTCCATTCAGTACGTGAAATGTTACCATACTTTGCAGCATCTGGACACACTATATGCAAAGTCTGCATATATCTATCTTCAAATGATGTTAAATCTGCCAGAGACACCCCAGAAGTCAACCAGAAATTTGAGCAGGGATACCATGTGGTGAGACGCAGCGACAGATATTGGTCAGGATTGTCGACCGATCTCATTATTGAACAAGTGCTCATGAGAAGTGTTAAGACAAGTGGGGACTTACAAGAGGAAAGGGGATGACAGAAACCCAGCGCTTTGTGTGGGTCCTATCTATGCCAGCGTGTGCAAACATCAATGATGCCATGCAAAATCTCAGTGGTGTGTCATATGAAACCAGTGACCAACACAAGGACATATCATCGGCAAGACAAGCTAGAGATGTCAGTGACACCCTTGACCTTATCAGTTATCTTGAAAAGAGAAACCCATTTGTTAATAACAGTACACTGCTCAACATTGCAAATGGCATGACAGCTCAGGAAGGAGTCAATGTTGAAAGATCAAGAGAGGTTGGTGAACGGATTCGAGCGTCAATGGTTGGGAAATCTGTCGATGAGTTTGTCTTCCGAAAAGCTGATCAAGCAAAGACACTCGGTACAAGATCAAATGTCAAAATTAAAGGCGAATCTCAGAAGGTGGATCCACAGCTGATATTCCAGAGGCTGATAACTGTCGCTGAACGCCGTGAAGATATTCCATCACTGTTCAAGTATGAACTCTGTAGTCACCCTCCTGCATTGTTCGAATCTTCCTCCCTTCCACTGCAGGCCAATAAGGCAACTCTTGCTGATTCTATCTGGAAAGTCATCCCAGAGAAACAACGAGAACCTCCTGAAAATGTCCAGTACATCCTCGATGGTGGTGCTCTACTTCACAGACTACCCTGGCCAAGAGGTTCTACCTTTGATTATGTGTGTGATCTATACACCAACTATGTTGTACAGAAATATGCTGATGCTACCGTTGTCTTTGATGGCGACAATGATGACCCAGCAACGAAAGATGCCACACACATGAGAAGAACAAGAGCCTGTCTGTACTGGTGTGACAGTTCACTTAGCGGGTGAAATGGTGATTAAATCCGGAAAAGATGATTTCTTGAACAATGCGAGGAACAAACAGCGCTTCATTTCTTATCTGAGTGACAAACTGGAGACAGCTGGGTGCAATACATTTCATGCGAAGCAAGATGCTGATTTGTTAATTGTTCAAACAGCTGTCGCCTCTGCACGAACAACAGACACTGTCCTGGTGGGAGATGACACGGACTTACTCATCCTTCTTTTTCACCATGCTGAAATGGATGCACATGACTTGTTCCTGATACCAGAACCAAAGCAAACTTCAAGAAAGAACAGGATTTGGAACATGAAGCAATCAAAGAATTTGCTTGGCAGTGATGTATGTGACTGTATGCGGTTCGTACATGCTATTCTTGGTTGTGATGCAACTTCTCGCCTGTTTGGTTTGGGAAAGGGTCGAGCACTGAAAAAAATCATGAACGATGCCTTCTTCTATCAACAAGCTAAAGTTTTCAGTCAAACACATCAAATGGAGGAGAAGGTTATCGCCAAGGCAGGAGAACATGCACTGGTGTCGTTGTATGGAGGATCTGAGGAGGAAGGATTGGACACCTTACGGTACAAGCGGTTTTGTGAGGTCACCAAGAATGTTTCACATGTAGAGCCACAGACCCTGCCACCCACCTCTGCAGCTGCAAGATACCACAGCCTTCGTGTGTACCACCAAATACAGCAGTGGAAAGGGATCGATCTAAACCCACTGGAGTGGGGATGGCACGTAGTAGATGGACATTGCCTGCCAATACTGACAGATCAGGCCGCAGCACCATCAGCACTCCTGGACGTCATCTGCTGCAACTGTAAAAAGGACTGCAATACACGAAGATGTACTTGGAGAAATCATGGTCTCACATGCAGTGCTGTGTGCGGGGAATGTCATGGTACAAGTTGTACCAATGCAGAACTGCCAGATTTCACAGAGGAGGATGACAAAACTGTTTAATCGTTTGAGTTGGATGTTCCAGCATTTTGTACACCTACAGCAATCACTACAGCAATTTTCACTAGCTGAACATCTTTATATAAGCATGGTATGGTGATTTTGTAAGGAAACTCGTGTATCTGTCACCAACAGACAGAGCATCATTCGTTATATGAGAGAAATATTGCAGTGGCGGCCATATTGGATTATGCAAATTAGACACATTTCCCATGTTGGAATTGCTTGGGACTTTTGGTATGTTGTTCTGGGGACCTTGTAGAAATGCATTGTGGTGAAATAATTTCTGTTGCAATTTGTTCCAAGTGAAACCTTATTTTGCCTGGACTATTTACTCCAAGTAGTCTTGAGAAAATGGATATGTGAAGAGTCTGAATTCGACATGATTTTGTCTGAATCCCGATATTCCCCAATGCTGAGCACAAGAGTGGCAAATTAAATTGGTCGAGATGACGTAAAATGGCGTATTATTTTGTACAATTACTTCTGAACGGTCTTTTTCCCGACCAGTGGAAGCAACTCCCACATTCAATCTAATTCTTCCATCAATTCAAAAGTTTCCTTCTGCATCCATCCTGTCCAACCCACGCGTCCTTTCCTGCCTTCCATTCCTCCAAACACCAATTTTCTCTTTCTTTTTTCTTCTTTTCTCTCTCTCTCTCTCTCTCTCTCTCTCGCGCGCCCTCTGCTGGCTGTCGGTGTGTTTGGGCGCGGCAAGATGGTGGCTGTGCATGTGTGGTGAGGTACGAGCTGCTCTGCTGTTCTACTCTTTTGTCCCTTTCCACGTCGTATCTCACCTTTTCCTTCCCCCTGTTCGTTTATCTTTACATCCTTACTCTGCATTTGTGCCCCAACCCCTCCCCTTTGATCAGACCCAACACTTCGGGGCTTCGGCCTCCCCCATCCCCCTCTGCCTCCCTTTTCCCTCCTCGATTCCCTTTTCTTACCTCGTTTGTATTTATATTCACTCCGTGTCCTTTGTTTCCTTTTCCGTTTCTGAGAGAGAGAAAGAGAGCCCGCAGCTGTTTGTGGATAACTTTTGCATTAATCGGCGGCCCATCCCGTCCTCCGGCTGATCGCTTTTTCTCCACCAGCTGTGTTTGTTTTTCGCCTTTGAAAATCTGTCTCGGCTCGTAATTAATTAATCACTGTTCGACAGCGATATTCACTCTCCCGTCCTCGTCCCCCCCCCCCCCCCCCGTCCTCGTCCCGTCCCTCGTCCCCCGTCCCTCGTCCCTCGTCCCTCGTCCCCCGTCCCTCATCCCCCGTCCCTCGTTCCCCGTCCCACCCCCACCCTCGTCCCTTGTCCCCCCCCCCCTCGTCCCCTGTCCCACCCCCCCCCCCCTCGTCCCCTGTCCCACCCCCCCCCCTCGTCCCCTGTAAATTATGACTTCGTTTTCACGTTACGCGGCATATGAAGCGTTAACTCGTAGACATGGCGTTGTTTGTGTCCCACCGAACGAGGTCAGCGTCGAAGACCTCGTTATTGCTGTGGGCAACATAATCGGTATTGATAAAGTTCGCGCGGCCTCACGAATGAACAAACGTGTCGTTATTTTCGTATCCGAGGCTGAACTGGTTCACGAGATTGTATGTACAGGATTATCGACAGATGACGGACATTTCGTACTCGTGTCCCCTCTCGACACTCCAGCCGTTAAGGTCATCATCTCGAACTGTCCTCCATTCCTGAAGAACGAGAGACTGGTCTCCGAACTATCCCGTTATGGTTCTGTGGTTTCGCATGTCACGATGTTACCTTTACGTTGCCAGGACGACCGGGCTAAACATGTGATGTCTTTCAGGAGACAAGCTTATCTTGTACTTCCTCCTTCTAACGTCGAAAGAACGCTGAACATTGTTTTGAAATTCAAAATTGATAATCATGATTACCAATTATACGTAACCACTGACACCTTGAAATGTTTTGAATGTGGTAAATTCGGACACCTGAAACGCTCTTGCCCAAAAACGGCTTCGTCGAACGATGGGACAAACCACGTAAACAACAAGGATTCTTCTTCTTCATCTTTTGCTTCGGCTGTGAAGGGAACATCTTCCATGTCCGGCAATAACGCTCAGCCTTCCCATCCCGATGATCCAAACAGCACAACGAACGTCGGGGATGGTTTCACCATTGTTCCGTCAAGAAAGAGAAAGACCCTTCCCGACGGTCATTTAACTCAGAAAAAGGCAGCATTTAACAATAAGCAACCTGTCGGTAACACCCCCCCAGTCGTGACCGATGCCACTCTACAAGGCTTACCTGGGACAAACCCTGTACCTACAGCCAACAAGTTCGGCCCCCTTTCATGTGAGGACATAGACGTTCCACATGCAGGGACTGGTTTACCTGTTAACGAATCAAATGGAATCGTCTCACCTGTTACGGACTCGGCTATTGGAAAGTCCTCTGATGATTTTGCTGAGACCACTGGTGATGAACCTGCTGAGACCACTGGTGATGAACCTGTCGAGACCATGGATGATGAACCTGCTGAGACCATTGGTGATGAACCTGCCGAGACCACTGGTGATGAACCTGCCGAGACCACTGGTGATGAACCTGCTGAGACCATTGGTGATGAACCTGCCGAGGCCACTGGTGATGAACTTGCTGTCACCTTGGAAAATGTTAATCCTGAGCATGATGATGCTGAATTCCCGCCAGCAGAAAATAGCGAAACTGTCCCAGTTACTGCTCTCACTTCATCACCGGGTGAAGCTGGAATCGCAGGAATCAATATCTTGCAAGAGACTCCTATTCTGCTAGATACCGCCACACCATCGGAGGTTGTTGCAGTCGGGGGAAGCAACATCGCTGCATCTGTTGATGCTGTTTCTGTTTCACAAAATCCACAGATTATTGCTGTTATTCCTCAAAGCAATGTTCCCACGGTGGGAGAGCACACAGATGTTACAACTAGTGCAGGTCCGTGTGCCAATATTGATGACAGCAGCGACATGCAGGATTATACAAGCTTGTGTGATTCGGAAATTAAAACTGACTCCGACGAATCTGACCTGGAGGAAGCAAACAGCCAGGTGGAAGCAATGGAGAAACCTACCAGTCTAGGTCCTACTTCCCCTGAACAAATACGACTTTTCTTGCAAAATACGTACAGGAAACGCAGTATAAACCTAACAGAATACTTTCCCGATTTACCGTCCTTCCTTGAGTGTGCTCAGGCTATTATACGCAGGCCTGACTTATTCAACTTTCCTCAGACACATTGTCACCGTTTAAGAAAATTGATCGCCAAGACGAAAAAGACTCTAAGTTAATTCATGGTGAGTTTCAAGATTGGAACAGTAAATGTCAATGGTGGTGGAAGTTCACTCCGCCAGATCCAGATCAAGCAGCTGATAAACGCAAACGGTCTCGACATAGCGTTGTTGCAGGAGACCCACGCTGTCAGATCTGTTCAGGCCCAGTGGCGGCTCATTATGGATAAGGAGTGTTTTTTTAGTAACAACTCCTCGTCTAAGGCAGGAATCATGTTTGTCTTAGGGAAACATTTCCAACCATCCTCGCTTCAATTTGCGAATATCATTGATGGCCATCTTGCCTCTGTGACCTTCTATCTCAATCAGGTCAAGTTTACAATCCTTAATGTGTATGCTCCAAGCAAAAATGGTGAGCGGATCTCCTTCTTTGCTGAACTGAGAAAGTTCCTCCAAACACTGGATCTGCAGACTTGTCTAATTATTGGTGGCGATTTTAACTGTACTGTTAATGCCTCATGCGACCGAAACGGGCCGGAACCTCAACCATGTACCGCAAAACTCTTTGCAAATATCATCGCAAAATATAATCTCCATGATGTCTGGCGCTTGCAACACCCTTCCGAACAATCCTACACATGGTGTCGTTGTTCCAACAACCACATCTCACTTGCGAGGCTTGATCGCATTTATGTAAATTCTCACCTGTTACATGGAGTTTGCAAATCTGACATCGTGCCTTCCGGTTTCTCCGATCACTTCCTAGCTCGAGCATTCGTTCAACTCTCGAAACCGTGTCCAGGGAGTTCTCACTGGAAGTTCAACAATAGTTTAATAGAAGACTTCAACTTTATTCAGGCTTTTGAATCTTTCTGGACAGATCTCTTGGAACGGAAGCTAAGCTGTTCTGTTAACCCACTGGTGTGGTGGGATCTAGTAAAAACCCAAATCAAAGGCTTCTGCCAACAATACCAGAGCTTCTCAAAAAGGGCTGATTATGAAGCAAGGAAATTATTGCAATCAGAGATTTTACATCTTCAGAGGGTCACAGGACAAAATAATAATGTGCAAAGAGCCTTAACCGAAAAACAGTCTTTATTGAAAGAAATAACTGAGAGGAATGCACGTGGTGCCCTAGTTCGGATGAGGGTGCAGCACCTTAACGAGACAGACATACCAACTAAGTATTTTTTTTCCTTAGAGAAACGCCTCCCGAACAAACAGCTCTCTCAACTGCGTTTGGCAGACTCATCCATCACTTTCAACCAATCAGTTATTAAACTTTTCACAAAGGAATATTTCTCGAAAATATACTCGATGGAGCAAATAAATCCCGTCAGTGTCGCCTCTATCTCCGTAGGGCTGCCAGTGTTGTGTGAGGGTGGACGTTCCTACCTGGAGGGGCCCATTACCTTGGACGAACTTGGCGCCGCTCTGCACAGCCTTGCTGTTGGGAAAGCGCCCGGATTGGACGGACTCACAACTGAATTTTATAATAAATTCTGGCATCTACTGGGTCCCGAACTCCTCAACACCTTGAACGCAAGCTGCCAGCTTGGACAGCTCCCTCAGAGTTGCCGACGGGCTATTCTCACCCTCATTCCAAAGAAAGGAGACTTGCTCTATATTAAAAACTGGCGCCCAATCTCTTTGCTATGCACAGACTATAAAGTATTCTCAAAAGCCCTGGCATTGCGACTTACTCCTCATCTCTCCTCATTGTTGAAAGAAGACCAATGTTATTGTGTACCCAAGCGCTCCATCTATGACAACATCTCCCTCGTAAGAGACATGATTGAACTGTGCAAAGAAAACCCCACAGATTTGGGACTCCTTCTCCTTGATCAGGAGAAGGCCTTTGACCGCGTCGATCATCGGTACCTCTTCAAAGTGCTTGAACGGTTTGGACTTGGTCCGACCTTCATTTCTTACATTAAGATACTGTATAACAATATCTCTAGTGTGCTTAAGATAAACAATGGACTTGTTACACCCTTGCCTGTCAACAGGGGAATTCGACAAGGTTGCCCCCTCTCTGGCTTGCTCTATGCTCTCTCCATCGAACCCTTACTGGGTTATTTGCGTGCTAGACTAACCGGGGTTGGGTTTTCTCATCTTGAACGGCCCATTAAGGTGCTGGCATATGCTGATGATGTGTGTGTTTTTGTGCGGAACCTCAATGACATTAACGTTGTCCGTTATTGTCTATCCGTGTTTGAAAAGGCTTCTTCAGCCAAAGTGAATTGGGAGAAAACGAGCGCCATTTGGCTTGGTCCGTCATGTCACTCGGCACCCAAACTTCCTGCTCCTCTTGCATGGGCCACTGATGGCGTGAAATACCTTGGAGTGTTCTTGGGTAATGACGCCACAGTAGCAAAGAATTGGGCTGGTCTGTTGGATCTTGTTGAAGGGAAACTGCAAAAATGGAGAAATCTGATAACACAACTGTCTTATCGTGGAAGGGTCTTGGTGATCAACAGTTTGGTGGCCTCTACCCTATGGCACAGGTTCTTTGTGCTGCACCCTCCGGTAGTGTTGCTTCAACAGCTCCAGAAGTGCTTTGTGTCTTTCTTCTGGGATGGAAAGCACTGGTTGCGACCCGAGGTCCTCAGCTTGCCACTGACCGATGGAGGCCAAGGCCTGGTTGACATAAAGAGCCGGTTAATGGCCTTTCGACTCTCGGTTGCTCTACGCATGCTGTACATGCACCCCTCTCCACCTTGGGTCGGCGTCGCTCGTCGCCTTTTGCAGCAGGCGGGGAGACTAGGCTATGACCACGCTATATTCTTGATGGATCTCTCGCATCTTGATATGTCTCCCCTCTCCAGGTTTTATCAAAGTGTACTAAACGCATGGCGAACTCTAACAACAACAAGAGCTACGCATTCATACACAAAGCAAATGTTCTTGATGGAACCTTTGTTTTACAATTCAATTTTCCATGATATGCCTGCTGATAGGTGCCTCGTTCAACGCTTTGTCGCGAAGAACATAAAATCGGTCGCCGATCTTCTAAGCCCAAGTGGCAGTTGGATCGGAGCTGATGCATTGGCAAGCCTGGTTGGCGTGCGATCCTCCAGAGTTGTGGCACGTATGCTACGCTGTGTGCTTCATACCTATGTACAGCTTGCACCTAACTGGGAGCAAGTCCAAGCAGACAACGAACAAGGTGCCTCTCCTGCTACCTTTCCTGAACTTATTTGCAAGTTTTCTCTTGCCAACTCTCCTCCGTGTACCCCCTTTAGCATAGGATTCAATGGGGTTCCGAAACAAAAAGACCTCTATTTGGGTTGCGTAAGTTTCCCTTTGCAAGGGCAAATGACACAGCGGAGGGTTCGATGGAGAGACCTCTTACCTTGTTCCCCCCCATATTTTCCTAATTGGAAAGGATTCTATCATCCTCCTGTGCCGCCACGACATGGTGACCTCCAATGGAGACTTGCACACTGGATCCTCCCCTCTAACCACTTGCTGCACCGCTTCTCAAGTCTCCTAGCAGATGAATGTCCCTTTTGTAAAAGACCTGAAAACCTCTTTCATATTTATGTTGAATGTCAACGGTTGGCTCCTTTATTTATCTTTCTTAAGAATTGTTTTGGCAGGATTGGCTTGGTTTTCAACACTTGTGTTTTCATTTATGGCTTAGACATCTCACACAAGAATATGAATGATGTGTTAGGTAATTTCCTGCTTGCACAGGCAAAAATGGCAGTGTATAAATCAAGAAAAAGAAAAGTTGATGATCCCGGAGCTAATGAGGAAAATGCCTTATTCTTGTTTAAAAATCTTGTGACGAGCCGTGTAAAGTTAGACTTTGCCTTTTTCTCCATAACAGGAAGGCTGCCACAGTTTGAGACCAAATGGTGCGTGAAAGAAGTCATTTGTAAAATCCTGGAGAAACGTTTACTGTTTTGTGAAATGTTTTGTGCATAATTTTTACTGTATTTTACTGTATTAATATTTTTTTGTTTGTTTCTCTGCTTGAAATGACAATGTGACCCCTATTTGGGGGTTTTCTTTTTCTATTTTTATAATAAAAAGATACAAAAGTCAAGTCTCTCTCTCTCTCTCGCTCTCTCTCTCTCTCTCTCTCTCCCTCTCTCTCTCTCGCCCCCTCTCGCCCCCTGCTGGTCGTTGGTGAGTCGTGCGTGGGTGTGGCAATCATGGCTGCTGTGTGTGAGGAGCTGTGAGTACTGTGTTGTGTTGTTGCCTTTCCCATCCCCCATTTCACTCCCTCTGTGTCCTTGTACGTGCTTGTGAAGTTTTCCCCGTGTTTTCCTTCTTTGTTGAGACGAGAGAGAGAAAGAGAGCGCGCACGGTGAGTTTGGTGCGAGTCCTAAAGAACCTTGTGTTCTTCGGGCCTGTGCTCTGTTTGCCGTGTTCTTCATCATCGTCGTTTATCGGCTCCCTTATTCTATTTCTTTTCATTTTACCTTCGCCTGCAGGTTTTGCTCGCGACAGGTTCTCTTTTATTTTATTTCGAAACCGTTTCTTTAGTTTCATTTATTTTTAGCTATGGCGAACGTTCGTTTGCACAATAGCAGGTATGAGTCATTGACTCGCAAACACGGGCTTATTGCTTGCCCGTCTGACGGAGTGAGCGTCGAGGACGTGGTAACCAGTATTGGTAACATTGTCGGCCTGGATAATGTCCTCGTTGCCTCCAGGATGAACCACAGAATTGTGGTTTTTGTATCAAAGGAACACCTCGTTAATGAGGTGGTGGAACACGGTTTGTCCTTATCCCAGGGCATTTATTTAAGTGTTAGTCCGATGGACACAAACGGCCGAACGTTAATGACGAAGCAGCAACGAGGGATTCAAAAAAGATTGTGTTGACTGGAAGCGACAATGGACCCCTCACTGAGGTGGCTCCTTGTGTTACCGGCATAGCCTTACACAATAGATTTGCATCTCTAACTCCTGATGATGATAAAGAATTAATGAATCGGAGTGAAAGAGCTGCTTGTGATGACAATAATGGACCTACAGAGCCCATTTTAGCCTCCGCCTCTTCGGGGCGTGAGGAACCTGAGGAGGTCGTGCCTCAGAATGGCCTGGGCTGTGCGGACATGGAATGCACAGTTTCTGTGTGTGCGGGGCGTGAGGCACCTGAAGAGGTCGTGCCTCAGAATGCCCCGGGCTGCGCAGGCATGGAATGCGCAGTTTCTGTCTGTGCGGGGCATGAGGCACCTGAGGAAGTCGTGCCTCAGAATGTCCAGGACTGTGCGGAATGTACAGTTTCTGTCCGTGCGGGGCGTGAGGCACCTGAGGAGGTCGTGCCTCAGAATGTCCCGGGCTGCGCAGGCATGGAATGCGCAGTTTCTGTATCAGCCGGGCATGGCGCACCTGAGGAGGTTGTGCCTCAGGATGTCCCAGGCTGTGCCCTCAAGACATATACAAGTTCTGTCGTTGAAACGCCTCATATAATTCCGGAACGTTGCATGACCATAGCGGGTCATGAAGAGGTGAATCTCGCAACACCTGTTGCATCATTGTCTGATTTGCAGACGTGTCCAAAACCTGCAGACATCCAGGGGATGGCACACACAGCATCTGCTGCACCGGCGCCTGCCTTATCGTTAGAGGGTGAGACTCACGCCGATCAATTGGACTATGACTCCGATGGAGCCTCATCCCTCACGTCTGGCATCAGCATCGAGGCTTGGAACGAATTGTTGTTGTCTCATGGGCCGGAGGGTGACCCGGGCATCACACCTGCAGAAATTCTAAAATTCCTGAAAGACACTTTTCGGAAGAGGCGAGTAAAGGTGAAAGATTTCTTTCCAGACCTAAAAATCTTCATAACATCCGCGAAATATCTCGTCCTGAAGTCCAGCCAGTTCGGAGTTGGGGAACGAGAAGTATACCGCCTCAAGAAGTACATCGTCAAAGCGAAGGAAGAGCTACAAGTAGACCAACCTTCCGCTATATAACCCCTTCCCCTTCTTCTTCACATGACCTTTTCTGTAGCTACCTTGAATATCAATGGGGGGCGGTCCCCATTGCGCAAGACCCAGGTGAAATTACTCACTGAGGAAAAGCATATTGATGTCATGCTTTTACAGGAGACGAGATGCAGTCCTTCGTGCGAAAGCCAATGGCGAAGGTTGATGAACGGCCAATGGTTTTTCAGTAGCTTGGCTTGCCCTAGAGCCGGGGTAGCTATATTCTTCTCATCTTCTTTTTTCCACCAAACTGACATTGTTTTTGAAGACATAATTAAGGGGTATCTAATTTCTGTGTCTTTCACCTTCAATGGTTACAGGCACACACTTTTTAATGTCTACTCACCCAGTGACAGCACTGACAGGGTCACCTTTTTCACACAGTGAGAAACATCACTCACTCATGTAGATTTTAATAATCTTGTTTGCTTGAGTGGGGATTTTAATTGTACTCTAGACTCTGCCATGGACCGGAACGGTAAAGAACCTCATCTAGCTAGTACCATCCCACTGGCAAGGGTTTTATCTAAATTCTCTTTCGTTGATGCGTGGAGACTTCACAACCCCCTCATACGCCAGTATACATGGTGTCGCTGTCTTGACGGTCGGCTTTCCTTCGCTCGGCTAGATCGTGTTTACATAAATAGTAACTTTCTTAACATGATGGGCAATGTGCAAATTTTACCAATCGGTTTCTCCGATCATCACATGGTCACCTTTTCTCTTCTCTCTCCGATACGGAACTATGGAGCTGCACATTGGATTTTTAATGTGGACCTTTTAGAGGATCAAGCTTTCCTTAAAGCCTTCCGGGCTTTCTGGGGTACACTGCTTTTGCGGAAACCTTCTTTTTCTTCCCTCAATCAATGGTGGGATAATGCTAAGGCATAAATTAAAACCTTTTGTCAGCAGTATAGATTATTTTGTACAAAAGATGAGTCTCTCTTTAAAAGTGTTATTGAAAAAGAAATTTTAGCTTTGCAAAGCCATCTGTCACCTTCCAACACAATGGAAACGAATCTTTCATTGGCCAAAAAGAAAGCTATTCTCAACCGGCTATGTGTAAAACAAGCTAGAGGTGCCATGGTTCGTCTCCATGTGGAGAATTTGTGTCATCTGGACGTGCCTTCTAGTTTCTTCTTTCGACTTGAACACACTTCAAAGGGTAGCGAGCAGCTCACCTTGGTACGGACTGTGCAGGGCAATATGATAAAGGATCACAAGGGCATTAGAACCCTGGTTAAAGATTACTTCTCTGATCTGTATTGTAGGAAAGACATTGATGACGAAATGGTGCATTTTTTAACCGCGTCCTTGCCCACCTTGTCAGCTACTGCATGTCAAGAGCTGGACAGAAGGATAACTATGGAGGAACTGTTTGTTGCACTACAAGCCTTGCCGAATGGAAAAGCCTCTGGCTTGGATGGACTCCCCGTAGAGTTCTACAAAGCTTTCTGGGACCTCTTTGGGACGGAACTGTTGGAAATATTTTCTGACAGTTTACGACTCAACCAACTGCCACTCAGCTGCCGTAGAGCGGTGCTTGCCCTAATACTCAAGAAGGGAGATCTGCATCGGGTGGAAAATTGGCATCCGATATCCTTGCTATGCGTGGATTATAAAATCTTTTCCAAGGCTCTCACCAACCGGCTCAGAGTCGTGATTGGGGAGATCATACACCCAGATCAATCTTACTGTGTCCCTAAAAGGTCAATTCACGACAGTATCTTTATTGTACGTGACATGATTGATATCTGCTCTCTCGAACAAAGAAATGTTGGTCTGGTGTTCCTCGATCAAGAAAAGGCCTTCGATGCCATCGATCACTTTTATCTCTTCTCTGTTTTACGGGGGTTTGGTTTTGGTGAATTTTTTATCTCTCACGTACAGCTACTGTATAATAACATTTTTAGTTTAGCAAAAGTTAACAACATTTTATGTCAGCCTTTCCCGGCTAGTAGAGGCATTCGTCAAGGTTGCCCTCTTTCTGGCCTCCTGTACTCCCTCGCGATTGAGCCTTTGCTCGTTCGTTTGCGCGCACGTCTTCCCGGTTTCGTTCCTCAACCAACTGCGAACCCGTTCAAGGTGATTGCTTATGCAGACGATCTTTGTGCAATCGTTCACTCGGATGAGGACGTCTTGGCCTTGGTCCAATGCGTCCATGAATTCAGTTTGGCAAGTTCGGCAAAAGTGAATTGGAAAAAGAGCAGAGCTCTCTACCTTGGTCCGCAAAATGGCGCCACGCCTCCGACTCTGCCGGAGCAACTCGAATGGGCATGGGATGGCGTTCTTTACCTTGGTGTCTTTCTTGGTACCGAAAACTTCATTTTGAGAAACTGGGAATCTCTCATAATTAAAACTGAGAGGCGGCTGCTAAAATGGAAGGGCTTACTCTGCCAACTCTCCTATCGGGGCCGAACCCTCATTATAAATAACCTTGCAGCATCGATGCTTTGGCACGTTTTTATGGCACGTGCCATAAACGTTTTTATGGCCCCCGGATTTTATTCTTAAAAAACTGCAATCTATTTTTATTGACTTCTTTTGGGGGGGGAAGCACTGGCTCAAACCTGGTGTGTTAAACCTACCCGTTGCTGAAGGAGGACAGGGTCTGATTGCCATTACCAGTAAAGTTATGGCTTTTCGCCTCCTGTCGCTTCGTCGACTGCTGTACACTGACGTCCCGTGGAAGGCATTGGCTCACTGCCTGCTTCGGCAGGCAGGGAGACTCGGCTACGATCAGGAGCTGTTCCTTATTGGCAGCAAGAAAGTCGATATGGCATCAGTCCCCCCTGTTCTACAGGAGTGTGCTGGAGGCATGGCAGGCGGTTACCGTTCGCCGTGATAACAGTAATTATTCCCTTGAAATGTTCTTAAACAAGCCAATTTTTTTAAACCCCATTTTTGAAGGGGTCTGCAGTGATCGTACTTTTATGCAAAAGTTTATTGATGCTGGATGCACCAAGGTTAAAGATTTTAGAACCCCTCCTCCTTACAAGTGGAAACCAGCTGCTGACGTCGCTGTTGCCACTGGAGTTAGGTCCATTCGGGTCATTGGGAGGATATTCTCTGTGATTCTGCGCTTTTTCAAGCAAACCAAGCTAAAATGGGCTCCACAGGTGGAAGCTGGCCCTCTCTCATCCCAACACCCCTTTCCAGAGCTTTTGCTTCTCTTTCAAGGTTTCACCTCCTTTAAGTTGATGGAGAAATCCTCTGTTTATGGCATGTGTGTCAAAACCCTTGTTTCTGATAGACCTGCAGAACCACAAGCGCACTGGAGGAGAATGCTCCAGACTACTCATGCTACTTCGATAAACTGGCTTGTTATGTACAAGGTACCCATTGCCAAACGCTCCGGAGACTTGCAGTGGCGATTGGCACATCACATTTTACCCTCAAACGTTTTGATACACCGAATGTGTCCACATGTCCTTGAAAAGTGCCCTTTTTGTGATGCCCAGGAAACTCTTTTTCATGCCTTTGTTGGATGCCCAAGATTGACACCACTTTTTACTGTTTTATCGCATGTCATTCAAGGGCTGGGGTTGGTTTTTACACACTGTGTTTTTATATTTGGTTTTAGTATTAAACCCAGATGTAGGCACGAATGTTTTTTAGCCAACTTTTTAATTTCTGAGGCAAAACTTGCTATATATGTGTCCAGGAAAAGGAAAATCCGGAGCAGTGTTGTTCCAGTGGATGACGCTGTAGTCTTTCTTAGGTCATTGGTGTCGTCTCGGCTGAACCTGGAATTGTCTTTTGATAACTGTGGGGACTTCCAGAAACGATGGTGTGTTCGGCGTTCCTTGTGCAGTTTAACTGACGGAGTCCTTGCATTAAACTTGTAATATAGCATTGCTCTCTTATTTGGTGTAATGTGAAATGCTTCGAAATGGTACCTTTTATGACTGTATATATCAACTTTATTTGCTGTCTGTATTGATTTGTAACCATGGTTTTCTTTTTCTCACTGTCTGTATTTGTAGAAATGCTCTCATGACCTGTAAATATTTTTGTTTTACCTGTCTGCATTGGTGGAAAAGGTTTTTCCTTCAAAAAAGGAATGAAATCTCTCTGTCTCGCTCTCTCTCTCTCCCTCTCTCTCTCTCTCTCTCTCTCTCCCTCTCCCCCTCTCTCTCTCTCCCTTTCTCTCCCTCTCTCCCTCTCTCTCCCTCTCTCAATGTTTCGCTTAATTTAATTAAACGCTTAATTTTTGCTCTTGATGTGGTCATAGCTCTTGCATGAGCATTTCCTTTGAAATTGTTTGTGGTTTTTTGTTTGTGTCTTCACCTTTGGTTTGTAAAATTTTTATACTTGCTGGTTTCCTTTAAATATCCTTTGCTCCTTTTGGTGAATTCATGATCCTTACGAAATGTTTCTTTAAACTGGTTGCTTTGCTTACAACCGCTTTGTGGAATTGCTTGTATTTTTATAATAAAAGGGCACAAAAGTCTCTCTCTCTCTCTCTCTCTCTCTCTCTCTCTCTCTCTCTCTCTCTCTCTCTCTCTCTCTCTCTCCTCTCTCTTCTCTCTTCTCTCTTCTCTCTTCTCTTCTGTTGTGTCCTGATCCGTCCAATGTTCTAGCTCTTCCACGAACCTTGACTCTGTAAATAAAAATGGAGGTTTTTGGAAATGCCAAGAAGCCAATTTGTGTTCTACAGTGCTCAAGTATACAATTCAATTGAAATAACAGGCTGAACAGTTTATGGTTTCTATCCCATTGATAGGCCGGATCTGGATTCGGACCTGAACCAAAATCTAATCGGGTTGTTCTTGTCACCTAACCAACTCATCCACCTAGTTTAGTCATAACTCGTCCATAACTTTTTCAAATGTCATGTTATATATCGCTTTTCACCCGATCTCTCAATGGTGAAGAATCACTTTACAATTAAATAATTCTCACATCCGAATCCATTTTCAGATCTTCACCAAAATCGAATCGCTTCGTCCTCGTCACACACTCAATCAATCCACCAAATTTCGTCCGAATCCGTCCACAACTAGTTGAGATATCTTCTTCACAAACAGACAAGTGAAAAATCACTCAAAGAGTGACACTTGGCAAAACAGAACAAACTAGAATGCCGCTCAGTAGAGCATACTTTTGACCTCAAAAATAATTAGTGGTTGAATTCAGTGACCTGATATGCAAATCGTCTTCAAAGTTTAAGTTAATCGGATGAAAATTGACAATTTTAGAAATTTGACCTATGTTGACCTTTTGGCCTATGTTGACCTTTTGGTCGATGTTGATCTCCAAAATAGTTGGTGGTTGAATTCAGTTAGCTGATATGTAAATCCTATTTTAAATTTCCAGTCAATCGGACGAAAATTGAGGATTTTAGAAATTTGGAAAAAAGTGGTTGACCTTTGGCCTTTGTTGACCTTGTGACCTATGTAGACCTCAAAATAGTTGTTGTTTGAATTCAGTTAACTGATTTGTAAATCCCATTCAATTTTCAAGTCAATCGGATGAAATTTGAGGATTTTAGAAATTTGAAATTGTTGTTGACCTTTGGCCTCGGTTGACCTTTTGGCCTATGCTGATCTCAAAAATAGCTGGTGGTTGAATTTAGTTAGCTGATAAGTAAATCATTTTCAAATTTCAAGTCAATCGGATGAAAATTGAGGAATTTTAAAATTAAAAAAAAAAAGCGGTGACCTTTGGCCTATGTTGACATTTTAGCCTACGCTGATCTCAAAAATAGTTAGTGGTTGAATTGAGTTAGCTGATATGTAAATCCCATTCAAATTTCAAGTCAATTGGCTGAAAATTGAGGATTTTAGAAATTCAAAAAGAAGTGGTTGAACTTTGGCCTATGTTGACCTTTTCAAATTTTCAAAAGTTGACCTTTCAAAAGGCCAACAACCATTTCAAATTTCTAAAATCCTCAATTTTCATCCGATTGACTTGAAATCTGAAGAGGATTTACATATCGGCTAACTGAATTCAACCACCAACTATTTTTGAGATTAGCTTAGGCCAAAAGGTCAACATAGGCCAAAGTTCAACCACTTCTTTTTGAATTTCTAAAATCCTCAATTTTCAGCCAATTTACTTGAAATTTGAAGAGCACTTGCATATCTGGTCACTAAATTCAACCACCAACTATTTTTGAGGTCAACATAGGCCAAAAGGTCAACATAGGCCAAGTTTTTAAAATCCTCAATTTTCATCGAATTGACTTGAAATTTGAAGAGGACTTGCATATCTGGTCACTGAATTCAACCACCAACTATTTTTGAGGTTAACATAGGCCAAAAGGTCAACATAGGCCAAGTTTTAAAATCCTCAATTTTCATCCGATTGACTTGAAAATTGAACAGCATTTGCACATACAGTCACTAAATAGGGAAACGAACTATTTTTGAGGTCAAAAGGTCAAAGGTCAACTCAAGGTAAACCTTCCAAAATCATTTTTCATCTGAAAAATCGTCACTTTTCTTCCTGTTGACCCGAGCTTTGATCAAGATTGTCAATTTTAATCTTGATGAAATGGACAATTTGCTGTATCAATGGAATTTATTTCTTAGGGGTGGAGGGCGGATTTTGCAAGTATCATGCTCCGCATGCCATCTTCTTGTTTGTTTGTTTGTCCGGGCGATATCTCAGCCATCCTTTGAGCTAGGTAGCTGAAATTTCGGCACAATAGTGAGCAAGTGCTTTGGCAAAAACTGTATTTTTTTCTTTTTTGATTAATCAATTAATTGATGAGTTGTTTAATTTATTAGCGATTAATTAAGTACTTATACATTTCATTTCTCTTCTGGGCGTTATCTCCGGCACCTTTTGAGCTAGGAAGCTGATATTTGGACACGACAATGACCAAGTGATTTTGGTATTTTTGATTTATTGATTAATCAATTAATCGATTAATTATTCGATTCATGACCTAATTAATTATTTTTTTCAGTTACAGATTCGGATGAAACGGTGGTGGTTTATGTATTCTATTAGCCAATTGATAATAATTTAATTATTTCACCATTATTCTTTATTTATTTTCATTATTAATCACTTATTTATTTCCTTTCTCATCTGGGCAATATCTCAGGCACCTTTTGAGCTAGGAAGCTGATATTTGGACACGACAATGACCAAGTGATAGTGGCTATAAAGGATACTTTGATTGATTGATTAATCGATTTATTATTTATCGATTAATCAATATATATATATATTTTCGATTAATGACTTTTTAAATTAATTTTCAAAAAGTTACAGCTTAGGATGAAACACTGGTGGTCGAGGTATGTTATTAGCCAATAGATTAAGAAATTATTTTACGATTAATATGTATTGATTTTAATTGCGCAATTAATCAATCAATAATTTTAAGTCTCTCCATCCAAATACTGTCTCTGTGCGCTGCATGCACGTCGGCAAAGCTGCGCGCTGGAGGATGTTATTTATTTATTTGGCATGGGGGTGGTGTACTTTGAAGGTATCTGTACTTGTTTGAAATGATATTTGACTTAGTTTGACTGCCAGCCAGCTAGACAGACAGACGTACTAATACAATCAACGTACTCCTCTTTGCGCATGCACACTCGGACCGAGATGCCGTTCTCCTCTGAATTTGCCAAATTTGCCAAAAAATTAATTTGCCAAATTCAGAGCCAAGGTCCTGTTAAACTGCAGGTCATTTTCTACCGTGTATAAAATACATCATTCAATTGATATCAAATTGTTCCTCGATCATCTGAATCAGACCAAAGTCTTAAAATTGTATGTGATGTTTCTTTGCTTGACGTTCAACATTTAAAAAGCATTGAATACGGACAAACAACCATACATTGTTAATCATAGAGCAGGCCTCGATGAACCGATAATGGGCTTCTCCTGCATCGAGGTTCTTTGTAAGGGAACTCACATTATTAGATGTGGAAGGAAAAAATGACAGATGTGGAAGGAAAAACTGGAAACAAGGAAAGACGTGGGCTTGGGAATGGGTAATGGGGGTACAAAAGATCGTGGTTGTGGATGGGGATGACCTGAGATAGTGGAGAACAGTTGTCTTGAAGCCGTGGAGTCTGGGAAGAAGAATGAGATTGAAGAGGATGTGGAAGTTGGTTCCACAGGTGGGGAGAAAGAGGAACTAATAAGTGGAGGTGAGCAGTGATCCTGGATTGAGGTAGTTTAACCAGAATAGGGTTGATGGTAGATGGTGTGTGCCCTGAAGACACCTGGGGGTATGACAAATCACGGAAAGGGCAGAGGGTGCAACTACAAAACCAGAAAGGAGGCGACAGAGGACAGAGAGACCATACGCCAACCTGTCTGCAATGTATTCAAGGGACTGCATCGCCAAAGGGATCTTCGTCAAACTTTCAGAGGTTCATCAGTGAGTTCCGGGGAGTGTTTTAGGCCCAAAAAAGAAAAATTGGAACATGTTGACAACGATTTTAAGAAAAAATCTACAACAACCCTAAAATCGTTCTTCGGTTCCGAAGCTACGTGAGAAGTAATATTAAATGATCCACGACTCCATTATTTAGTGGGTGTAGGGAACTGTTTCCGGCCCCCACAAAAATAGAAATAAATAAAAGTTTGATTTCTTCAAAATTCCAACAGGATTAGAACAGCAATGGGCAAAGCTGGGTACCCCTGGCAATAAATTATAAAATGTAAAACATCCATCAACAATATACACTTCACAGTAAAGCCTAGCTCATGGGATATCTATCTATAATTCCAGTAATCTCTGTCTGTACGTTTGTTTGTCTGTGACCGCTGTTTCTCGACAACCACGGGTCCGATATACTTTTAACTTGCCAGGTATATTGCTGGGGACCCGAGGATGTGCCTTTTCAAGGTTTCATATTAATCGGACAATTACTTACCGAGCTATGTCCAAAAAACGATTCAACCAATCAGAGAGCAGCGAACGATCGCGTGTGCCGAACGTGGCGGGCACACTCTGCCTCGGATGGCACATTTGAGAGCGTATTCATTTATTTCACGTTTGCAAACTATGTTGGCGTTAAACTATGTTTTACAACTAATAAAAACGAATTTGCGATTCATTCGCTTTCCTGCGCGTTTGTGCACGCGATGGCGATTTCTTTACCAAACTCCGGAAGCCGTTCGCTTTGGACCAAACCATTGCATGTAAATAGAGGGGGGGGATTGTCACCACTCGCAAGCCGTTCGCTTTGGACCAAACCATTTCATGTAAATAGAGGGGGGGGATATAATTTTAGATATAGATATAGTACGGGCATGCCCTAGTTTATTCAATGACATTATCCAATTTGATACGGGTCAAACTTTGGAGACAATTTTATCGAAGAGACCACAGATGTTCTCAAACAGCCATTTTAACATGTCAAGTGACAGGAATGAGATAGGACCATAAAAACCTGACACAACATCCGAACGTATCTACATTTTCTGCAGTCGAGTTTGAATCAGCACTCGCCACTGCTATAAATGGTGTCAAACATCGAATACAAATTTACAGAGCTTTGTGATGAGCTAGAAAGAGCTCACTTCCGTTGAAGATTATCCCAAGAAGAAGCAGAAAGGGAAGAGGAATTTCAATCTTTACCTCCACCACTAAAGGTTCATGGAGGTTATGTTTTCACCCCTGTCTGTTTGTTTGTCTCTATCTGTGAGCAGGATATCTCAAAAAGCTATGGACGGATTATGAGAAAATGTGGTTGATGAGTTGGGTAGCTACAAACACAAGCTTATTGGATTTTGGTTCAGTTATGGATGCACATCCGCCCTATCAGTGGGATACATTTGCAATACACCTGGATCTCACCTCACAGGACCTGGGGAGAAATGCAGCGCTGTGCTTGTGTCGTGGCTGAAAGTTGGAGAAGATTTTTCGAGGATGCATGACAAATGAGTATATTCAAGGAAGGAGAAAGGTTCTGCAATTTCAGAAGCAGATTGATGGTGCTGGTGCTGAAAGCTATAGGGTTAGGGAGATAAACACGTATTGACCAATGGGAGTTCACATTTAAAGGGCACGTGCTCTGCACAAAGCCAAAAATGATGGCAGCCAGGTCAGCACCCACATGGTAAAAATGTAATAGGAAAGGCACTGGGTCGAAGAACCAAAAATGGGACTCAAGGAACACAGAACGAGAAAGTGAGGAAAGGAGCCAGGAAAGTGAAAATGTCTGGATGAAAATAAAGCGAACAGAGACAATAAAACAAAGGTAAGACAGGTAAGAGAAAGCTTGTGTGATATCGATATGGTATGTGCATGAATGTTCATATTGTTAAGATATCTTGCGATTACACTCTTTTCAACATCATTATCTCAGGGCAAGGAAGACATCGATTCTTGGAGAATTGTGGTGCAGACAATGGCCGATCATCAAAGTTAGATAAATCCAGAAGTTAGGCCTTGAAAAAAGAGAAGGAAACATTTGGTCTGCATCAATGGGAAGTGGCAGGAAGTGATGCAATAAGAAATGCATCTTGGTAAAATCATATTAGAGCACAGAGGCTGTAAAAACTACATGGAGGCTGTAAAAACTACATGGAGGCTGTAAAAACTACATGGAGGCTGTAAAAACTACATGGAGGCTGTAAAAACTACATGGAGGCTGTAAAAACTACATGGAGGCTGTAAAAACTACATGGAGGCTGTAAAAACTACATGGAGGCTGTAAAAACTACATGGAGGCTGTAAAAACTACATGGAGGCTGTAAAAACTACATGGAGGCTGTAAAAACTACATGGAGGCTGTAAAAACTACATGGAGGCTGTAAAAACTACATGGAGGCTGTAAAAACTACATGGAGGCTGTAAAAACTACATGGAGGCTGTAAAAACTACATGGAGGCTGTAAAAACTACATGGAGGCTGTAAAAACTACATGGAGGCTGTAAAAACTACATGGAGGCTTTGAAAACTACATGGAGGCTGTGAAAACTACATGGAGGCTGTGAAAACTACATGGAGGCTTTGAAAACTACATGGAGGCTGTGAAAACTACATGGAGACTGTAAAAACTACATGGAGGCTGTAAAAACTACATGGAGGCTGTAAAAACTACATGGAGGCTGTAAAAACTACATGGAGGCTGTAAAAACTACATGGAGGCTGTAAAAACTACATGGAGGCTGTAAAAACTACATGGAGGCTGTAAAAACTACATGGAGGCTGTAAAAACTACATGGCGGCTGTAAAAACTACATGGAGGCTGTAAAAACTACATGGAGGCTGTAAAAACTACATGGAGGCTGTAAAAACTACATGGAGGCTGTAAAAACTACATGGAGGCTGTAAAAACTACATGGCGGCTGTAAAAACTACATGGAGGATGTAAAAACTACATGGAGGCTGTAAAAACTACATGGAGGCTGTAAAAACTACATGGAGGCTGTAAAAACTACATGGAGGCTGTAAAAACTACATGGAGGCTGTAAAAACTACATGGAGGCTGTAAAAACTACATGGAGGCTGTAAAAACTACATGGAGGCTGTAAAAACTACATGGAGGCTGTAAAAACTACATGGAGGCTGTAAAAACTACATGGAGGCTGTAAAAACTACATGGCGGCTGTAAAAACTACATGGAGGCTGTAAAAACTACATGGAGGCTGTAAAAACTACATGGAGGCTGTAAAAACTACATGGAGGATGTAAAAACTACATGGAGGCTGTAAAAACTACATGGAGGATGTAAAAACTACATGGAGGCTGTAAAAACTACATGGAGGCTGTAAAAACTACATGGAGGCTGTAAAAACTACATGGAGGCTGTAAAAACTACATGGAGGCTGTAAAAACTACATGGAGGCTGTAAAAACTACATGGAGGCTGTAAAAACTACATGGAGGCTGTAAAAACTACATGGAGGCTGTAAAAACTACATGGAGGCTGTAAAAACTACATGGAGGCTGTAAAAACTACATGGAGGCTGTAAAAACTACATGGAGGCTGTAAAAACTACATGGAGGCTGTAAAAACTACATGGAGGCTGTAAAAACTACATGGAGGCTGTAAAAACTACATGGAGGCTGTAAAAACTACATGGAGGCTGTAAAAACTACATGGAGGCTGTAAAAACTACATGGAGGCTGTAAAAACTACATGGAGGCTGTAAAAACTACATGGAGGCTGTAAAAACTACATGGCGGCTGTAAAAACTACATGGAGGCTGTAAAAACTACATGGAGGCTGTAAAAACTACATGGAGGCTGTAAAAACTACATGGAGGCTGTAAAAACTACATGGAGGCTGTAAAAACTACATGGCGGCTGTAAAAACTACATGGAGGATGTAAAAACTACATGGAGGCTGTAAAAACTACATGGAGGCTGTAAAAACTACATGGAGGCTGTAAAAACTACATGGAGGCTGTAAAAACTACATGGAGGCTGTAAAAACTACATGGAGGCTGTAAAAACTACATGGAGGCTGTAAAAACTACATGGAGGCTGTAAAAACTACATGGAGGCTGTAAAAACTACATGGAGGCTGTAAAAACTACATGGAGGCTGTAAAAACTACATGGAGGCTGTAAAAACTACATGGAGGCTGTAAAAACTACATGGAGGCTGTAAAAACTACATGGCGGCTGTAAAAACTACATGGAGGATGTAAAAACTACATGGAGGCTGCAAAAACTACATGGAGGCTGTAAAAACTACATGGAGGCTGTAAAAACTACATGGAGGCTGTAAAAACTACATGGAGGCTGTAAAAACTACATGGAGGCTGTAAAAACTACATGGAGGCTGTAAAAACTACATGGAGGCTGTAAAAACTACATGGAGGCTGTAAAAACTACATGGAGGCTGTAAAAACTACATGGAGGCTGTAAAAACTACATGGAGGCTGTAAAAACTACATGGAGGCTATAAAAACTACATGGAGGCTGTAAAAACTACATGGAGGCTGTAAAAACTACATGGAGGCTGTAAAAACTACATGGAGGCTGTAAAAACTACATGGAGGCTGTAAAAACTACATGGAGGCTGTAAAAACTACATGGAGGCTGTAAAAACTACATGGAGGCTGTAAAAACTACATGGAGGCTGTAAAAACTACATGGAGGCTGTAAAAACTACATGGCGGCTGTAAAAACTACATGGAGGCTGTAAAAACTACATGGAGGCTGTAAAAACTACATGGAGGCTGTAAAAACTACATGGAGGCTGTAAAAACTACATGGAGGCTGTAAAAACTACATGGAGGCTGTAAAAACTACATGGAGGCTGTAAAAACTACATGGAGGCTGTAAAAACTACATGGAGGCTGTAAAAACTACATGGAGGCTGTAAAAACTACATGGAGGCTGTAAAAACTACATGGAGGCTGTAAAAACTACATGGAGGCTGTAAAAACTACATGGAGGCTGTAAAAACTACATGGAGGCTGTAAAAACTACATGGAGGCTGTAAAAACTACATGGAGGCTGTAAAAACTACATGGAGGCTGTAAAAACTACATGGAGGCTGTAAAAACTACATGGAGGCTGTAAAAACTACATGGAGGCTGTAAAAACTACATGGAGGCTGTAAAAACTACATGGAGGCTGTAAAAACTACATGGAGGCTGTAAAAACTACATGGAGGCTGTAAAAACTACATGGAGGCTGTAAAAACTACATGGAGGCTGTAAAAACTACATGGAGGCTGTAAAAACTACATGGAGGCTGTAAAAACTACATGGAGGCTGTAAAAACTACATGGAGGCTGTAAAAACTACATGGAGGCTGTAAAAACTACATGGAGGCTGTAAAAACTACATGGAGGCTGTAAAAACTACATGGAGGCTGTAAAAACTACATGGAGGCTGTAAAAACTACATGGAGGCTGTAAAAACTACATGGAGGCTGTAAAAACTACATGGAGGCTGTAAAAACTACATGGAGGCTGTAAAAACTACATGGAGGCTGTAAAAACTACATGGAGGCTGTAAAAACTACATGGAGGCTGTAAAAACTACATGGAGGCTGTAAAAACTACATGGAGGCTGTAAAAACTACATGGAGGCTGTAAAAACTACATGGAGGCTGTAAAAACTACATGGAGGCTGTAAAAACTACATGGAGGCTGTAAAAACTACATGGAGGCTGTAAAAACTACATGGAGGCTGTAAAAACTACATGGAGGCTGTAAAAACTACATGGAGGCTGTAAAAACTACATGGAGGATGTAAAAACTACATGGAGGCTGTAAAAACTACATGGAGGCTGTAAAAACTACATGGAGGCTGTAAAAACTACATGGAGGCTGTAAAAACTACATGGAGGCTGTAAAAACTACATGGCGGCTGTAAAAACTACATGGAGGATGTAAAAACTACATGGAGGCTGTAAAAACTACATGGAGGCTGTAAAAACTACATGGAGGCTGTAAAAACTACATGGAGGCTGTAAAAACTACATGGAGGCTGTAAAAACTACATGGAGGATGTAAAAACTACATGGAGGCTGTAAAAACTACATGGCGGCTGTAAAAACTACATGGAGGCTGTAAAAACTACATGGAGGCTGTAAAAACTACATGGAGGCTGTAAAAACTACATGGAGGCTGTAAAAACTACATGGAGGCTGTAAAAACTACATGGAGGCTGTAAAAACTACATGGAGGCTGTAAAAACTACATGGAGGCTGTAAAAACTACATGGAGGCTGTAAAAACTACATGGAGGCTGTAAAAACTACATGGCGGCTGTAAAAACTACATGGAGGATGTAAAAACTACATGGAGGCTGTAAAAACTACATGGAGGCTGTAAAAACTACATGGAGGCTGTAAAAACTACATGGAGGCTGTAAAAACTACATGGAGGCTGTAAAAACTACATGGAGGCTGTAAAAACTACATGGAGGCTGTAAAAACTACATGGAGGCTGTAAAAACTACATGGAGGCTGTAAAAACTACATGGAGGCTGTAAAAACTACATGGCGGCTGTGAAAACTACATGGCGGCTGCAAAAACTACATGGAGGCTGTAAAAACTACATGGAGGCTGTAAAAACTACATGGAGGCTGTAAAAACTACATGGGGGCTGTAAAAACTACATGGAGGCTGTAAAAACTACATGGAGGCTATAAAAACTACATGGAGGCTGTAAAAACTACATGGAGGATGTAAAAATTACATGGAGGCTGTAAAAACTACATGGCGGCTGTAAAAACTACATGGAGGCTGTAAAAACTACATGGAGGCTGTAAAAACTACATGGAGGCTGTAAAAACTACATGGCGGCTGTAAAAACTACATGGAGGATGTAAAAACTACATGGAGGCTGTAAAAACTACATGGAGGCTGTAAAAACTACATGGCGGCTATAAAAACTACATGGAGGCTGTAAAAACTACATGGCGGCTGTAAAAACTACATGGAGGCTGTAAAAACTACATGGAGGCTGTAAAAACTACATGGAGGCTGTAAAAACTACATGGAGGCGGTAAAAACTACATGGAGGCTGTAAAAACTACATGGAGGCTGTAAAAACTACATGGAGGCTGTAAAAACTACATGGAGGCTGTAAAAACTACATGGAGGCTGTAAAAACTACATGGAGGCTGTAAAAACTACATGGAGGCTGTAAAAACTACATGGAGGCTGTAAAAACTACATGGAGGCTGTAAAAACTACATGGAGGATGTAAAAACTACATGGAGGGTGTAAAAACTACATGGCGGCTGTAAAAACTACATGGAGGCTGTAAAAACTACATGGAGGCTGTAAAAACTACATGGCGGCTGTAAAAACTACATGGAGGCTGTAAAAACTACATGGAGGCTGTAAAAACTACATGGAGGCTGTAAAAACTACATGGAGGCTGTAAAAACTACATGGAGGCTGTAACAACTACATGGAGGCTGTAAAAACTACATGGAGGTTGTAATAAACTACATGTAGGTTGTGAAAACTACATGGAGGCTGTAAAAACTACATGGAGGCTTTGAAAACTACATGGAGGCTGTGAAAACTACATGGAGGCTGTAAAAACTACATGGAGGCTGTAAAAACTACATGGATGCTGTAAAAACTACGTGGAGGCTGTAAAAACTACATGGAGGCTGTAAAAACGACATGGAGGCTGTGAAAACTACATGGAGGCTGTAAAAACGACATGGAGGCTGTGAAAACTACATGGAGGCTGTAAAAACTACATGGAGGCTGCAAAAGCTACATGGAGGCTGTGAAAACTACATGGAGGCTGTGAAAACTACATGGAGGCTGCAAAAACTACATTGAGGCTGTGAAAACTACATGGATGCTGTAAAAACTACATGGAGGCTGTGAAAACTACATGGAGGCTGTGAAAACTACATGGATGCTGTGAAAACTACATGTAGGCTGTGAAAACTACATGGATGCTGTAAAAACTACATGGAGGCTGCAAAAACTACATGGAGGCTGTAAAAACTACAGGGAGGCTGTAAAAACTACATGGAGGCTGTAAAAACTACATGGAGGCTGCAAAAGCTACATGGATGCTGTAAAAACTACGTGGAGGCTGTAAAAACTACATGGAGGCTGTAAAAACTACATGGAGGCTGCAAAAGCTACATGGATGCTGTAAAAACTACATGGAGGCTGCAAAAGCTACATGGATGCTGTAAAAACTACGTGGAGGCTGTAAAAACTACATGGCGGCTGTAAAAACTACATGGAGGCTGCAAAAGCTACATGGAGGCTGTGAAAACTACGTGGAGGCTGTAAAAACTACATGGAGGCTGTAAAAACTACATGGGGGCTGTAAAAACTACATGGAGGCTGTAAAAACTACATGGAGGCTGTAAAAACTACATGGAGGCTGTAAAAACTACATGGAGGCTGTAAAAACTACATGGAGGCTGTAAAAACTACATGGAGGCTGTAAAAACTACATGGAGGCTGTAAAAACTACATGGAGGCTGTGAAAACTACGTGGAGGCTGTAAAAACTACATGGAGGCTGTAAAAACTACATGCGGTGAAGTGCACGGACAGCTTGTGCCTCCAGAGTGACACCCTGGAAGGCCTCGGGATGGTTTCGGCCCGATCGGAGCAGTGATCATCCATGTTGTACGGCTGACATCTGGTACTCGACGCAACCTGGTCGGTATTAACAAAACCCGACACTCGGCGCACCCAGAATTAGTGCAGTTGGAGATCGACACGTGCACACGGTCATCAGAGGTGGTAGAGGCAACGTTAACAGACCTTCCGTGTTACATGGTGGCAGCAGTTTAATCGGAGCCTCTAAGACGGTGGTTCTTCACCTTTTTAAAGGCACCGAACCCGAACGAAACCCACCGAACACTCGCGGAACCCCTCAAATTTGACCAAAAAATTTAAGAAGAATTCCATCTTAATGCGTTTTCTGTTCTTCTTTTCGGGAGGCGATCTGGGAAATGCGTGGTTTTGTTTTGGCAAGGGCCACCCTCCAATCATTTTCGCATGCAAGCCTGCTCCTTTTCTTTGTTTTAATGTCCACCAGTTTCGAAAACGCATGCTCGCAGAGATACGTTGTAACGAACGGCGTGAGGATTTCAAGGGCAATTTTAGCGATGCGAGGATACCCTTCCATTTGGCGGCACAAAAACGTTGAGAGCGTTGTTGTGCCGAAGAGTTGTTGTTGAGTCTGGCTCTGCTGAAGTTCGATGAGGTCGTCGAGGTATTGGTCGTTGACATCTGCCGTTGCAACGTCGAAGGTAAATGGCTGCCGCACCCATGCTGGGCATTGCTCTTGGTCGGGGATGTAGCCGTCGAATGACTTTCCCAGCTCATCCAAGTGCATGGCAATCGCTTGCTTCAGCTCCCCCGGTACAGCAGTGCCTCCAACTTCAGACTCATCTTCGATCCCGCTCACGCACTCGTCCAGTAGTGAAAACTTCACGACGTGTCGTTCTCTGTTCGCCGCCTCCACAACGGTAACTTCTTTCGGCAAGCGCTTAGCTTGTCTTCAGATTCGATGACATTCACTCCACCACCCTGCATCTGGCAATTGAGATGATTGAGTGTGTCGAAGATGTCAGCCAAGTACCTACGCCAAGGCGAGAATGAACTCTGACCCTTGGAAGTGCGTTGCATGGCAATGCTGGTGTTCTCGCAAAAACGGGGCTAATTCTACACGCAAGGCAAAATCACAGTTCACTACCTTCCCTCGTGATAACCATCGAACGTTAGAGTGGTATAGAAGGACTTCGAATTCAGAGCCGATTTCATTGCACAGCTCTTTGAAGATGCGATGATTCAGAGCACGGCTTCGCACGTAATTCACAGTTTCAACGACGATTTTCAGAACATTGGCCAGTTTTGGAGGCAGGGTTTTTGATGCCAGCGCGTGTCTGTGCCAGACGCAGTGCATGACGATGATATGTGGTGCATCGGCCTTCACCAGCGCTCCAAAACCGGAGTTGCATCCCAGCATGGCTGGAGCTCCGTCCGAGCAAACTGCAGACACCATGTTCCACGAGAGGCCGTTGCTTCTGAAGAAGTCGTCCACAAGCGTCTTCACATCAGCTGCCTTCGTCGTTGATTATACTGAATATAATCAGTACCCCCCTGAAAACTGAGAAATTTTAACGAAGAAAACATAACTTATAGTTACGATGACGGGATTTATTATCTACTCAACTCTATGTCACCTCAAATCCCATTATAATATTACATAGAAAACTGCGAATTGTTAGTTTTGAATTGCGACCACGTGTAATGAATTACATTCACGTGAAAAAGTAAGTACACCCCATGTAAAGTTTTGACTTTTACAACATATTTCAACATACAGATATTTGATCTTCATTTCAACAATATTGACAGATAAAGGTGAAATAATATAACAAATATCATGAAACATTTACATTTTGTAGTCCAATGTATAATTTAAATAAACATAAATGCAAATTTCGCATGTGGAAAAAGTAAGTACACCCCTACATTTATCACTACTTCCAATACCTAAAATTAGAATCAGGTGCACCAGCTCAGGTGCAAATGATTAGAACATCGTCAGAGAGGATCTTGGAGGAACCTGTCTTATTTAAACCTCAGACATTTAGTTTGGCTTGCTCTTTGTTGTTGAAGTGTGTGGCGTCACCATGCCGATATCAAAAGAGCTCTCTGAGGCCTTCAGAAAGAAGGTTATAGATGCCTACGAGTCTTGGAAGGGATTTAAAAAGATCTCCAAACAATTTGAAATCGATCATTCGACTGTCCGGAAGATCATCTACAAGTGGAGAAGATTCCAAACAACTGCCAACTTGTTCAGGCCAGGCCGTCTCAGCAAGTTCAGCCCGAGAGCAGACCGCAAGATGCTGAAAGAAGTCTCTAAGAACCCCAGAATTTCATTACGGGACCTACAGGTAGCTCTTGCCAATGTTGATGTCAAAGTGCACGAGTCTACCGTTAGAAAGAGGCTGCACAAATTTGAGCTACATGGGAAGTGTGCCAGGAGGAAACCTTTGCTGTCCAGAAAGAACATCAGGGCAAGACTAAAGTTTGCCAATGAACACCTCGGGAAAGACCAGCACTTCTGGAACAATGTGCTCTGGACAGATGAGTCAAAGGTAGAGCTATTTGGCCACAGTACCAGGAGACATGTTTGGCGAAAACCAAAGACAGCATTTGACCACAAGAACCTGATACCAACTGTAAAGCATGGTGGTGGAAATATTATGGTTTGGGGGCAGCTTTGCTGCATCAGGGCCTGGGCAGCTCACCATCATAGAATCCACTATGAATTCTTCATTGTACCAGAGGGTGCTTGAGGATAATGTGAGGCCATCTGTCGGAAAGTTGAAGCTCAACCGAAGGTGGACGTTGTAACATGACAATGACCCTAAACATACCAGTAAATCCACCAAGGAATGGCTGAAAAGAAAGAAATGGAGGGTTCTGGAATGGCCAAGTCAAAGCCCGGATCTAAATCCCATCGAGATGTTGTGGGGGGATTTGAAACGAGCTGTGCATACAAGAAACCCCTCAAACATCGCACAGCTGAAATAATTCTGCATGGAGGAGTGGGCAAAAATTTCTCCCAGTCGATGACAGAGACTGGTAGACAGTTATAAGAAACGCCTACTTGAGGTTGTTTCTGCCAAAGGGGGCAATACCACCTATTAGAGCCAAGGGTGTACTTACTTTTTCTACATGCGAAATTTGCATTTATGTTTATTTAAATTATACAATAACAACAAAAACAACATGCATTTCAAGGCCATTTTCCCTGCGAGAGCGGGGGTTAGCCTTGCGGTCCCCATGACAATCTTCTCCATTTTGCCCTATTTTCTGCATCTCTTCTTGTTAACCCCCTTGCCCGCATTTCTTCTTCCACTATCTTTAGCCAAGTCTTTCTCGGTCTTCCCCGTCCTCTACTTCCTTCTACATTCATTTCCATCACTCTTCTCAACCAGTCACTTTCATCCTTCCTCAACACATGACCAAACCATCTCAACCTGTTTCTCTTCACAGCATCAATCACAGTCTCTATTCCCATTATCTTTCGCAAATCATCATTTGTCTTCCTCTCTCTCAACGACACTCCGCACATCCACCGAACCATTCGCATTTCCACCCTTTCCAGCCTTCTTTGCTGCTCTACATTCATGACCCATGTCTCGCTCCCATAAATCATAACACTTCTCAAACATGCAGCATACACCTTTCCCTTCAGCTTCAATTGACACTCCCCTCCTCATCAGCACACCACTCAGTTCCCAAAACTTCTTCCATGCACATCTCACTCGAGCAACCGTTGCCGAGTCTAATCCACCTTCTCCATTCAGCATGTCTCCGAGGTAGCAAAATGTTTTCACACCTTCCAGCTTCACGCCGTCTCCAAGATCCAACTCAACATTTCCTCCATCTGCAGCTCCCTCTTTGCACACCTTACATTTGAATGTAGCTGCCACACTGGTTAATGACCCTCTCAGACCACTACATTTTTTATGAACCCACTCAGCGCACATTGTACATTGAATGGAGTTCACTCCGACACCCTTCCTGCACACAGGACATGGCCACTTCCCAGTTCTTTCCACCTCACCACATGCTTTACCACTTGCCATCACCTTCGTCTTTCCTATATTCACCCTCACCTTTTGTCTCCATACATTCCTTCCACTTGTTCATCTTTTCCTTCAGTCCATCCATACTTTCCGCAATCAACACCAGATCATCTGCATACAACAACTCCCACGGAAAACCCTCCTTTACGGTCTGAGCCAGCACCTCCATCACAGCTACAAATAGTAGTGGACTTAGTACCGATCCCTGATGCACTCCCACCGTCACCTCAAACTCACCACTGTTCCCGCCCTTCGTCCTTACAGCTGTGCGCGCTCTTTTGTACATTGCCATCACAACTCTGATCAACCATACCTCCACTTCTAACTTCCTCAATGCCCATGTCAATACTTCGCGTGGAACCTTATCGAATGCTTTCTCCAGATCAACAAACCCAAGAAACAACTTCTTCCTCTTCTCCATGTACTTCTCCTGCAACTGCCTCACAATAAAGAGCGCGTCTGTCGTTCCTCTTCCTGGCATAAATCCAAACTGCATTTCATCGATCTTCACCTTCTTCCTTATCCTCCTCTCCAACACCCTTTCCAATACCTTCATTCCATGCTCCAATAACTTTATCGCTCGGTACGAGCCACACTCCAGAGGGTCACCTTTCCCCTTGTATTGAGGGATGAGGATACTCAGTTCCCAATCCACTGGAATGCGACTTTCTTTCACCAGCAGATTACAGATCTCTGCCATTCTCTTCACACCCCAACTTCCTGTTGCCTTCAACATATCTCCCACAACTCCCGTCGGCCCTCCTGCTTTTCTACTCTTCATTGCTTTTATCGCTTCCTCAACTTCCTTCTCAGTTATCTTCTCTGCCGGTCCTAAAACTGGGTGACTCTCTATGTTGCCATCCCATTCATTCTCTGTATTCAACAGCATTTCCATATATCTTTTCCATCTTTCTTTAATTCCATCTGGGTCCACAACGATTTGTCCCACTTCATCCTTCAAGCAACTCACCCCCATCACATCACACCTCTCTTTCGCTATCTGCTTTGCAATCCTGAATACCGCTCTCTGACCCTCTTCCAAATCCAAGCGTTCTCTGAACATTTTCCTACATGTCTCCTGCGCTTTTGCTACCTCTTTCTTTGCAGCCTTCTTGGCTGCCTTATAACTTTCATGCTCTGCTTTTTCTGCTCCCGTACCCTTCGCATTCTGCCACTCCTTGAGCTTCTTGCTCTTCTCGTCAATCCTCTTTCCAACTTCATCATCCCACCACCATGTTTCCGAGTGCCTCGGTGGTCCTTTTGTCCATCCACATACCTCACCAACGGCTCACAACAGACTATCTTTCATTGACATCCAACCACGTTCAAGCTCAACCACATCATCCTCTACCCTACTCCGCCTCTCTTTTAATGCCTCCCTTACTGTCACCTCTTTCAACCTCCACACCTTCATTCTCGGTTGGTACTTCACCCGCCGAGCTCTCCTCGCACCTTTCACCCTTATGTCGCAGACAACCAAGTGCTGCTGTGAAACAGCCTCCTCCCCCAGGATCACCTTTGTGTCCCGGAGGTGCCCCCTATCTCGCCTACGCACCATCAGGTAGTCAACAGTTGATGTCGACCCACCTGACGTGTATGTAACAAGCTTATTATCCCCTTTCTGGAACTGAGTATTACAAATCAACAAATCAGCTCCATCAGCAAACTCCAAAATCCTTTCACCTTCTCCATTTCTCACACCATATCCGTAACCCCCATGAACACCCTCAAAACCGTCCATACTCCTTCCCACATGTCCATTTAGGTCTCCTCCTACCACAACAACTTCCTCATGTTTCACGTTTTCCTTAAGCTTCTCTATCACACACCAGAACTTGTCCTTCTCTTCATCGCTCCGACCAACCTGCAGAGCATATCCCGAGATGACGTTCACCAAGAGCTTTCCAATCATCATTTTCGCCATCATCAACCTATCACTCACTCTAGTCACACTCACCACACTGTCTACAAACTCCTCAGAAAACAGGACACCAACACCATTCACGCCCTCCAGGCACCCTTGCCACACAAACTTGTATTTCTGTCCCTGCCTACCCTTCACCATTCTCACACCACTTCCCTTCCATCTCGTCTCTTGCACACAACATATGTCCACTCTTCTTCTCATCAATACTTCCACCACTTCTCCTGATCTCCCTGTCATTGTCCCTACATTCCATGTCCCAAACCTCAGAAACCGATCTCCACTTCGGGCTGTACCCTGCCCATATGTAGTTGTAATTGTCATGGTTCTCTTTTTGAGGCAATGCTTTTATGGCCGGATGCCCTTCCTGACGCCAACCCTCTTAGTCGCCTCTTACGACACACAGGGATATGGTGTACCTATTCTAACCAGGGTAAACACCGAAATTATACAATTAAATTGTACAATGGACTACAAAATGTAAATGTTTCATGATATTTGTTATATTATATCACCTTTATCTATCAATATTGTTGAAATGAAGATCAAATAGCTGTTTGTTGAAATATGTTGAAAAAGTCAAAACTTTACATGGGGTGTACTTACTTTTTCACGTGACTGTATATCACCTCCACCTAATTTTCTGAGTAATTCAATCATATTTTATAATCACCATCCACTTTTGACTTTAATATAACTCTGAACCCACCCTGCATATCCACAAACATTTCCAACTTACTTTTCAATTAATCAGTAACGCCAAAGTGAGGCGCGACCAATGACGCACGGCACACGGCAAGCTAATCGAGGCTATTCACTGGAATTTCCGAACACCTGCAAAGTCCAAAATCCAGTAAGTAAGTAAGCAAGTAAGCACCATCAACAGAATAATTAGCAAGTTGCTCATTGATTCAACTTACTACAGTCATTGTGAAACAACTTATCTTCAGCTCAGACCAGAGAAACCATGAATGGGATGGGAATACAATTACAAATAACATTTCCATTCGTTCATAACATACATAGCAAAATAATAATAATATTAATAATAAGCGTAATTACACATAGATTAAAAATTGATACAAAACTAAAAAAAAAAAATAAAAAAAAAATGGCAATGCGTTTCGGAGGACCTCCGCCGAACCCCTGAGACTGGATCACTGAACCCCTGGGCCTAGTTGAAGTTTGGATGGCTCGAAAATCCCACTGCTGAGATGGATGGATGAATGTGCCAAATGTCAGTGCCTTAAGGTAATAAAGCTTGTTTCAGACTTTCCTGCATCACCGAAACTGCAAAGTGAACTTTCTGACGATTCGTAGTTGCAATGGCCTGAGGTGTCCCACATTGCCAGCAAGGGTCTTTAATTAATGAAATAATTGCTTACTTTTGGCTGCTCAGACAAGGTTGTCATGGTGATAAGACACGTTGTAAAATTCAAATAAATAAAGGGGGGTGTTTTGTAAACGAGGTCTAAACATTGATCTAGATCAACACGTCTACAGAATCTTCTTTTTTTGGTCTGCTTTCGTATGCATCACGTGACTGTGAGTAACATCATTGGCTGAGGGGAGTCCATCGGCTGTGCTCCTGATGCAACATCTCCTGTACGTCAGCACAGAAATTTGGCAAGAGTGCCGGTGATGGCTCGCCTACAATTCGAGAAGGACACCGTGGGATCTTTGACGTGCACCAACATTTTCTTCTTCAATGCAGTGCCCTCTGCTGGTTAGGGCAGCAATTTGAAATTTGTTCAGGGTGTCGGCGATGGCTTGCCGACTCTTCGCAAAGGACAATTGTGGCCCAACCAATTGAGGATGAAATGTCAATGTGTGTTGTTTTTTTATTTAAGTCACACTTTCAACATCATGGAAAATCCACCTCCCAAGAACACAAGTTTCAGGTGTTGAACAACCAATTAGTATAGGTGACCAGCAGCAGCAGCAGGCTAGGCTCAACCAGAACTGGTGAAACGGAGATTGGATCTCAACATCATTTTCTGGGCACCGATACTCATTGGTAATACCTTTATTTTTGAAAAGCATTACATTACGGTTCCCAGATAGAACTTTGTGCTTTGTTCTAATCAGCCTGTTCGAAACTTTGTGCCAAACCTAGGCCAAACCAGAACAATGAATATATATATTGTTACGTTTGTGGGGGTAAGGATACTTTAGTCCAGGTACATTTGTTTAGGTAGGTGCTCTGAATGTCGTATAGAAACCTTGATGTAATAAGTACTTGTGTCGACCATGTGTTCAAATTAAGCTTGTATATTTGTCCCAATCGCGAGGGGGCGGGGCATGTTAACTAGCTTAGGGAATAAGGTTAAATTATCCCATGTACGTCGTTCACTCTGTGATTATCCCTTTGTCTCTTATGGCACTGCATTAGACACCAGTTAGAATCGCGCATTTAATGGCACTAATTAATAATAAAACTAACCGGAAACCCAGATGACGCACTTGGGCTGATTACCCCGACTGGAAAGGACGCATAGGATGAAAGATCTGAGATGGCACGCCCCGAGGAGCCGTGATTGGCCAGGGCCCTTGATTGACATGGAAGGATGAGTAAGAAGGGACTCGTTGATTGGTGAAGGAAAGGATGAGTAAGAAGCAATTCACTGATTGGTGAAGCACGACCGATGACGTCAGAGAGCGGGGTGTAAAAATAGTTGGAGCGGCGGACATCTTCCTTCTCGTATTTGGATGCCATAGCGATCGGTCGTGAGTGCTCCTCTCCTACCCCCTTCTCAGTTTTGGGTCTGGCAATAACGGTTGTGTGCCGGCATCTTCTCCTTGTTACCCTGTTCGTCTGGCGTCTGGGCATTGAGGGCAGACATTCCCTCTTGCGCCTCTCGTTCCAAAAGCGATAGTGCCCGGGGAGGATTCATCGTGAGCAGCCGTGTTCCGGCAGCAGGCTGGTGGACGTGCAGAGGCAAAAGGCAGAGCGGGGAAGGAGAGTTGCGGTTTTACCGGCGTGGCTGGATGAGCAAGCAGCACACCTGCGATTCGGGACGCATGGTGAGGCCTGCCACATGGTAATGGGCGGTTCCCGCCAACAAGCGAGCGGAGTTCTCGCCAACAATAGAGCCGCGTCGAGACTGCGTGCCCAGGGCCTGGAAGAGTTCAGACGAGACGCCCCGGTCGAGTCGAGTTAAATGCACCCATACACACAATTATTTTCATTTATCTTTCCCGTTCGTCTGTTTTCAAGTCTATTTGTGGGGACGTCCCATTTAGGAACTTAGTTTATCATGCATTTCTTTGTTACCGGGATTTATTTTAAAAAAAACTGTTTCTTTTTGTACATTTTAAATCCGTTTTCATGTGAGTTATTTTCCGCCGATTTGAGGACTGCCGGTGGTATCCGTTCAGGTAAGTGCTGTTCGGCATCCTCATCCTCCTCCCCCCACCACCCCCCCCCCACGTGTATTAACTCCACCACATTTGATGAACGCCTTGGAGTAACAGCTCGTTCGGCTATCCGTTCCTTGGAAAGATTTTAATCGCTAGGAACGTGACAATATATTGTTATGTCTGGGGGTAAAGCAATATCTAGAGCCAGGTAGATCTGTATAGGTAGGTATTCGACTGTCGCGATAGGGAATCTACCTTGTAATAAGTTCTGTTAGTCTGGGTTAAGATGTATACCTGTGAACATACCAGGATGTTCGTGTGTTAGATAGTGTAGGATTTAAAGGTAACGCCCCTGTGTGTCACACCTGGTCATCAAACCTTTGTCCCTTATGGCAATGCACACCTGTAGACACGTAGTTAGGCCCTTTAGTGCACGCATTAATTAAACTAGGGCATGCCCGTACTATATATATATCTAAAATTATATCCCCCCCCTCTATTTACATGAAATGGTTTGGTCCAAAGCGAACGGCTTGCGAGTACGGTGACAATCCCCCCCCCCTCTATTTACATGAAATGGTTTGGTCCAAAGCGAACGGCTTGCGAGTACGGTGACAATCCCCCCCTCTATTTACATGAAATGGTTTGGTCCAAAGCGAACGGCTTGCGAGTACGGTGACAATCCCCCCCCCTCTATTTACATGCAATGGTTTGGTCCAAAGCGAACGGCTTGCGGAGTTTGGTAAAGAAATCGCCATAGCTCGGTAACTACTTGTCCGATTAATATGAAACCTTGAAAAGGCACATCCTCGGGTCCCCAGCAATATACCTGGCAAGTTGCAAGTATATCGGACCGGTAGTTGTCGCGAAACAGCGGTCACAGACAAACACACAGACACACACACAGACACACAGAGATTACTGGAATTATAGATAGATTCCCTTCCCTGACAAGACTTTGGAAGAAAACGGACAGGAAGCCAGTTGGGGGCACCGCCGCATGCACCGCAGCCAGCGACACCTCCGCTAGGCCTCGAGTAACATGCTACGTGCTATGGCCATGCTACACGCTACGTACTAGGGCCATGCTACATGCTACGTGCTATGACCACGCTACACGCTACGTGCTATGACCACGCTCCGGCCATGTGAGCCGTTGGAGGGCACTGATTGGGTGGCGCGCCGAGGCGGACGTCACCACCGCAAGGTTATAAAAAGGGCGCGCCAAACTCTATGCGCAGTCATAGCCCGAGTTCGTTAGCTTGCTTCTGGAAGTTCCTTTGAGTTGAGTGGAGTTCGCTTGCTTCTTGCACGTTCCTTTGTCTCTCTGGCACGTCCAACTCTTGGGAGAGCTGATTGGGACTTGGCAGACCGACCATGTGTGGAGATCGACCTCGTGCGGAACCGCTAGCCTGCGTTGGACACGTGGTGCTTGGAGCGAGGCCTTGTGGTGCTTGGAGCGAGGCCTAGTGGTGCTCGGAGGCGGACAGAGAGGGCCGCGTGGGACGTGGACGATACACTTCAAGACTACAGATGAGATAAGGCTGCACTCACACCCCACATTTGACAAGTACACGACGTTTACTTTTATTAATTCATACGAGGTGTGTTCAAAAAGTATCCGACCTTTGTTCATAAAAAATACTCGTATCCAGATACAACAAACTTATACTAATCTCCTTCAAAGTAGTCCCCTTGGGCTGCCACACAATTCTCCCAACGGTTCTGCCACTGTCGGAAGCAGCGCTGGAACGCCTCTTTTGGGATGGTGCGCAGCTGGTCCGTCACATTCCGCATGATGTCTTCTCTGGACTGAAATCTGGTCCCTTTCAGGAGCATTTTCAGCTTGGAGAAAAGCCAGAAGTCACACGGAGCCATGTCGGGAGAGTAGGGAGCCTGATGAAGCACAGGTGTGTTGTGTTTGGCCAAGAAACTCTGTATCAAATGTGAAGAATGGGCGGGTGCGTTATCGTGATGGAGCTGCCAATTGCCCGCTGCCCACAGGTCCGGCCGTTTGCGTCGCACAGCGTCACGAAGGCGACGCAGAACCTCTTGGTAATACTCCTTGGTGATGGTTGTGCCATGTGGTGCGTACTCGTGATGAACCACGCCACTGGAGTCGAAGAAGACGGTCAGCATGACTTTGACATTGCTGCGGACCTGCCTTGCTTTTTTTGGCCTCGGGGATGTTGGATGCTTCCATTGTGATGACTGCAACTTGGTTTCTGGGTCGTACCCATAAACCCAGGACTCATCGCCAGTGATCACTGTGTTGAGGAAGCTGGGATCGCTGTTCACAGTCTCCAGCATGTCCTGTGCGATCTCCAAACGGAGTTGCTTCTGCTCAATCGTTAGCAGCTTTGGTACGAACTTCGCTGAGATTCTCCTGAAGCCCAAATCCTCCTTCATAATGGAATGAACGGATCCAATGCTGACACCCACCTCGTCTGCAAGTTCTCTGATCGTGATTCGACGATCCTGCATCACCAGGGTCCTCAATTGGTCAATGACGATCTCATTTCGGGATGTTGAGGGCCTACCCGAACGTGCTTCACTCTCCACTGATGTGCGGCCATCTTTGAAGCGGTTGTACCACTCCTTTATCTGTGTGGTGCTCATTGCTTCGTCCCCGAAGGCCTGTTGAATCTTGCGGATCGTTTCCACTTGGGAATCGCCAAGCTTTACACAAAATTTGATGCAGTAGCGTTGTTCAAGTTTTTCCGTCATTCTGTCAAAAACGAAAATCCGACGGCGCTCACTTACACTTCCTCACTCATCGGCGGTCTGCCGTCGAATGACAGCTTCTGCAGGTGGGAAAAAATTCACGCGTGCGCATTAGGATCGCCTACATACGTGCACCAATCAACGCCTCCCGAGCTTCATTTGTTTACGCACGACAAATTAAGGTCGCATACTTTTTGAACACACCTCGTATTCCTATGTTCGTTTCTGAAGTCTGGTGTGTGGGATCCCAAATTAGGAATTAGATTTATCATCGCGTTTACCTGTCCCGACCTTTTATTTGAATAAACCCTTGCATTATTTTTCATTCCTTGTTAAACCCCTGTCCGTTTGAGTTCGTTTGCTTTCCACAGGTACGTGCTTTTACCGCAGCTTCCACTTTCCTTCTACCTCCCGCGTTTCATAGCAAAATCCGTGTTCGGTCGTTGCCTCTGTGGAAGTGTAAATTTATGAAGCAAGAAACTTTTATGAGCTTCAGCCCTTATTCCGAGTCTGCGGGTGTTTTTTTATGGTTTCCATGCAAACTTTGCGATCTCCCTGCAGTTGGCAAGTTATCTCCGGGACAGGCCCAGATTCTTAGTATACGGCAATGGCAGATCGCATATTGCCATGGTGAAATCATTTTTATGACTGAGGGTAATATGATTACATATGGGATGTTCATTTGAAATAATATAATGTTGGATTTAGTATGTCTCATTGAAGTTCCATGAGTTTTATAAGTAAAATATTGTGTTTGCAGGTATGCGTGACATTTGGTCAAGTTGACAGGTGCACCTGTTAAAATTAGGCTGCTTGTACCTTGGGGGTGAATGTAAAATGCTTTTGTTGTTTTACAGACAGGCTGACAACTAACATTCACTCGGATGGTGGTTGAAGCTGACCTTCATATGAATGAATGTATTATGACAAAATCACTTACAGAAATGGGCGAGTATTTTTGATCTGGCAGACATTCTGAGTGACGACTCAGAGAAGTTCTAAAAGATGCAAGCCCTTCTATGTGATTGCAGCCCTTGTGCATGTTTTGATGCAGACCTTGTGTTCAAAATCAAATATCTAGGATTATTGCATAACAAATGATGGGAATTTAATGAACCGGCTAAAAAATTGCGTACATAATTTGTGAAATGGGAGAGATATGATGTTGTTCGTGTAAATTCCTGTATGTTTTATGTGCCTTGAAGGAACAGGTGGACTGAACAATGCAGGTCCAGGCTCAGAAAAACAGATTTGGTTGGTATATATATATATATTTGGTACATATGCAGGTCCAGGCACAGGAAAACAGATTTGGTTGGTACATATATTTTTATTGAAAGGTGAAAAGTATATATAATGAATTGGAATGCTGTCAAAATGATGGGCTAAACTGATTGAATCTGCTTGGTGTTAATTTAAGGACTGTTCCGATTATCTTTGTTGAGCACCAAAATCTGTCTTCCAAATTTGTCTATGTCCATCACTAAGCTTTGAGACATGCTTCACGTTTAATGAAAGACAATAATTAAGCGCTTTTGTGGAAAGGCAATGGCAAACCACCCAATGTCGCCACCTTTGTATGGCAGATGACGACCTCCTACCTATGAACAAGCAGGAAGTCAAGGAGAGGTACCTGGTGGTCAAGGTGCCCTTGCCATATATACACCTGTTGTGACACCTAGTACACCTGTTGTACCTGCACCTGTTGTGATATCTCATGCACCTGTTCCACCTGTTGCATCACCTAGTGTATCTATGGCAGATCAAGTACAGGTGGTGTCATCTGGACCAGGTAAAGGAGCTGCTGCTGCAGGCTCCCCCAATGAGGTGCCATCTGCAACCATGCGAAGTGGGGACATAGGACAGATGAATGATTCAGGTACTACCCCAGCAGGTGCTACAGGTGTACAGCAGGTATACCACGTTGACTCTGCCCCTCAGCAGGGTTCCCAAGCCTATCATTTGCGAAGCGGTGGGCCAGCTCCCCCAATGCCACCAGCCACTCAAAGAGTGTCACCAAATAAGGGAAAACATAACACTATATCAACGGGGATTTTGGAACTATCATCCCAAATTACTAATTTCCCCATGAGACAAGTACCAGGGGTTCAAGGAGGGCAAAGAGAGCTTGTGTACAGACCTTGGCCATTTCATGAGCTCAGAGAAATAAAAAAACAGTATGCCATCGATTAAGCTTGATCCAAATAAATTTGCAGATGAGTTGCAGATGATTGTAAAACACAAATGCCAACTGTCAGAGATATGGACATCCTTCTTCCTGCTATAATTCCAAATTCCACTCTGCTGGCTCAATTGAAATCGGCAGCAGAATGAAAATCAACAGACAAAGGAACAGCTAGCGACGAGTGTTTGTGAGTAACAACCACCCTCTGGTCGAGGCTCATAGAAAAATTGATACTTATTGATTCGGCACGCTTACAATAGATATTAATGGCGAGGGTTGTGGTTGATTCGATTTTGCGGAAAAAAAAAAAGATTCTTTGAACAAGTTAAATGGTAAAATAATGAAAAAATATATAAATATAAATATATAAATATATATAATATATATATATATATATAAATATATAAATATATAAAAAAAAATATAAAAATATAATTATGTACTCTCTGAAACTGGGTATAGTTCTCAAATCACTCTGGATTGTGACTTGAAGAATGAATTGGAGTTGACAAGGTGTAGAAAGATGGGAGGTTGTGATGTTGGTACTGTGGATTCTTTGAGACAAAGTACAGACAAATTTTGTTTCACTTCTAAAAAATTGTGGACAAAAGTGGGTGTGTGATTCAACCCTTTGGTAAGGATGTAAAGTAAAACTGATTTATGGAATTAATTGCTTTAATGAATAATCTTTCAGCATGCAAAGGGTGACAAGACATGGGATTTTAATGGGATTTGTAATGGGATTTTAATGGGATAAATATAGAAGATATTTGTTTTTGTCAAGAAAAAGTGACAATTAGCTGAGGAGTCACCGAGGCCAAACTTTAACCTTTGACAGCAGAGAAATTGTGTTCTGACAGCAAAAGACTTCCAAATAATATTTATGGCTGGATTGCTTCAAGAGAAATGACATACTATTTATTTTAATATAAAATTGCTATGAGATGAAATTATATTTTCGGTGTTGGTGTGACAGTAATTACCTAGAAAAATATATCTGAAGACTTACGGACATAATGAGGCAAAATATGGCAGAATAGTTGTTGAATGCTTGATTTAAAATTTCAAAGTCAAGTTTTTACACCTTCAAGACTTCATAGCTCCACTTACTTTCGGAGAGTCATATAGGAATCTTGGACAAATGGAAGTTGAAAGAAATAATAAATGGGGATCACATGATTTCACTCGTATCTATTGGGACTTTATAATATTAATCTTTCTGTGTCACTAATAAAGTAAAGAACATAAACAAAAATTGTTTTTTTAAAAGAATATAGTACTGATGAAATCTCCATGTTTTTTCCACATGTAGTTTTGTTGGAAAATGGATGAAGATGAATAATTGACGATTATTGGAAAATTTTGATGGGTCTAACTGTGAAAAGTGTTATTTCATAGCTGGAGGTTACTATGAAATAACAGTACAGACAGCCAAGCAAAATGAGTGTAAAGACGTTGACCAACCAAGATGTTGCATATCTTTGTTGACGTTGTGACATTGTTTATTTCAATTATGGTAGGAATTAATAGAATTGCTATTAAATGAGAATTTTCAATTGGATGTTAAAGCAACGAAGAGTTTTATGGGATTATAAGGTCATATCGTGACATCATGGAAAAGCTAATGTTAATTGTGGGATGTCAGAGGTAATGGAGTAGTTTAATGTTCACACTGTTTGGGAAAATAATGCTCTATGCAACATGATCCTAAAAATAACCCATCCCTACATCTAAGGATCAGGGAGGGAAGGAATGGAAAATTTGAGGTATTAAAATTACGAAACTCAAAATATCTAGGTTTGGATGTACAGTCATTAAAAATTGAGTCATTCATTGGTTTGATGATAATCCTAGGAATAATATTGCTAATAGTTTGTCTGAAGGCTTTGATAAATATTTGTCTAAAGCAAACAGCGACTTCTAAGAGGACAGAAGTGTGGGGTATTTGGCATCGCCAGGCTAGCTTATTGGTTGAGGAATATTTAGAGGTCATTACAATGTGATAATTACTTGGGTGATCATTTGTGAAATTTCATGAACAGATATGTGAAATGGATCTAATGTGAGTGTGTATGAGAAAATTTGTTGCAGGATTCGTGGAATGTTCAAGGTCGGACATGATCATTGGAGAACTTACAGTAAATTTGGGAAAAAGAAGTGACCTTCCATAAAGTTCTCACAAAGATTTCATAGGAAGGAAGAGAATAAATTTGAAATGGAAATTCTGAAAAATTAAAATGTAAAGACCCTGTATTGAACTAACACATGTGCTTAGGGGGGGGGGGGGGGGCATCATAGGGAATAGAACTGAAAGACAATTTTCGGAACAATTGATTTACCAGTTAATGAGACGCTATGAAAGTCGCATGAAATTTAATGATAACATGACTCTCACATAGAAGTCATAGGATGAGGCTGAAGGGAAAGGTGTATGCTGCATGTGGGAGGATGTGTGTGTGTGTGTGTGCAACGAAGGCTGGAAAGGGCGGAAATGCGAAAGGTTCGGTGAATGTGCGGAGTATCGTTGAGAGAGAGGAAGACAAATGATGAATGGGAATAGAGCCCGTGATTGATGCTGTAAAGAGGAACAGGTTGAGATGGTTTGATCATGCATTGAGGAAGGATGAAAGTGACTGGTTGAGAAGAGTGATGGAAATGAATGTAGATTGAAGTAGAGGACGGATGAGGAAGACCAAGAAAGACTTGACTAAAGATGGTGGAAGAAGAAATGCGGGCAAAGGGGGTTAACAAGGAGAGATGCAGAAAATAGGGCAAAATGGAGAGGTTTGTCATGGGGACCGCAAGACTAACCCCCTCTCGAGCAGGGAAAATGGCCTTAAAATGCATGTTGTTGTTGTTGTTGTTGTTGTTATCTGGCATGTGAAAATATCTGCTATAAATTTGGGGTACAATTTTGGGGAGAATTGACCAAGGAAGGTAAAAGGGAGCTGGTAATGATAGACCAGATGGGAAAACACTGAATAATATATTGTAGGACAAAAAACGTTGGTCTAAATGTTAACATTGTGTGTAGTTCTGAAAATTAATAGGTGAATATTGATGAGCAGACTTTAAAAATGACACCTACCCTGATATGGGAAAATAATAGTACAGAAAATTGGCAAAATTGATAAGGATTATGTATTATTATGATGTTGTGTAAGTACGAAAGGTTTGTGGTCACAAATTTCAAAGGAAATGGAAGTTATGTCTTTGGAAAGTTTTCAAAATTTGTAAGGGATCATGCATGGGTCTACCAAAGCATTTTTCAGTTTAATGGCAGTTGGATTTTGTAAAATATACAGACATATGTGGGTACAGACATATACTAGGGGTAAATTGACAATTTTCTGATTGGATTAAGATATGAACATATATATGGTTTAATGTAACCACAGTATAAAATAATATACAGATTTGGGACATTTTTGTAAACTTTTAAAAAAAGAGAAAAGTCATAAAATTCATTTTATTTAGTGAATGGAAAATATTTGCGTTAAAATAGCATGGTTAAAATGGTTAAAAGCAGTGAAGTGAAGTGAAGGTTTGGGACTAGCAGGACTAGCAGTGAACTCCTTCAATAGCAGTGAAGAAGCATGGTTAAAATTACGATCTAGAGATGGCCTGGACCTTACAAAACAAAGGGTTATGAAAATGGTCAATCATTAGTGTACTGTACGTTTTATTACAATAGATATGTTATGATATTGTGTTATAATTAAGGATATAAACGAGATGTAATGGCAAATCTTTCAAAGGGAGGGAAAATACAAAACATATGAACTATTGGATGTGCTGTTACATAGTTTAAAATAAAAACGTGATGTTACGTGCACCAACACCATACATTTTTGATAACTTGGGACATCTACATACAGGTGTCATTGGTATTCACTAGTTAAAGTGTAATTACGAAAATTGTAAAATTTGATGATGAAACTAGATTATTTTTCTTGTAAAAATGATAAAAGTAAAAGGATGTTCAAGTGAACTTTGTGCTGTGAAAAGAATGTCAAGTTAATGGAAGTGGTTTTTTGATTAAATTTGTTCAATTTGTGTTCAAAAAAAAATAATTCAATGTCCATCACTTGTTTATCACAAGTCATGATAAATTAATGCAATTAATGCTCCAAATTAATGGAATGAAATGTAAATCTTGAACCAGATGGAAAACTGGCCTCACTGAACAAAGAGTGGAATTATGTGATATTTATATTATTTTTAATGAATGGTGTTGATGTTTTATAAGGTGGATGAAAAAGGGAAGGAAACGGTGCCCTGGGGGCATGCACCTGTTACATATACATGCACCTGTTCCATAGCTACTATCTGTCCTTTGAATGAACTGTTACGGATGAGAAGTACAATGATATTGTAATCATTGTTGAAATGTCACAAATTTATTTTTCGGATTGTAGGTTATTTGAGGTCTAATGGGATTAATGTGTATGTTAGGAACATTTTGAAAAGAAATATGGATATATGGCATTACTAAAAGAAACCAAGCAATTGAGAGTTCTTGGGTTAATGGGATATAAATAAATGCATCTACAAGTTGATGGTTTATAAAAATATTTTTAGTTCTGGTTGATACTAAAACGATGAACAATGTTGACAATATACAAAGAATGTGACTTGTTATTTTTTGGGGGGGGGGGAAACATGTCGTTTAAAATAATTGGCTAAGTTTAAAAAATGAAGATGTTCTACAGAACTCTTACGATTATTTATATGAATAACGGACTATTCCATGGCGAGAGAAAATAGTTGATATTAATAAAAAGGAGAGGAGGAAAATACAGATCTTGGCAACAGATTTGTAAAATAATGAATGTAAGATAATGAAAATAATGTGAAAGAAAATTGTGAAGGATGGGACAATTGAGGCCCATTGTATTATTATTATTATTTTTGTTTATTTGTTATAAAAAATAATTTAAAAAAAGGAGAGGTAATGATGATTTCAAGGAATTATGTGCTGAAAGTAATATAATTATGTTTCAGACATTTTTTTTGTTGTTGGAAGATTGATAACGAAGATGTGTGATAATTATGATAAGAATACATAAATGGTTAATTTTGGATTCTTGCTTTGATTCAATTTTGGGAAAAAAGATTTTGCTAATGCTTGGTTGAGCACCTGTGAATTACACGAGACATTTTGGAAATAAAATATGAAAGTAAGGTTGATGAAAGAAGACGAATTATTTAAAAATTACAGTAAGATTGATTTCCTTCTCACCTTCTGGTGAGAGGACCACATGATTGTGCAAATGTGATGAAATACATGATAATATTTGAGATTTCTGGGTGATTGAATTTTGGGTATTTTTGTGAGGAAAAAGGGAAATATAATTTTGAAGATTTATTGAATACATTCATATGCACTTTGGTTATGCTGGAAACATGTACACCCCTGATTTAATATCTTTTGTTCGGGTGTTACACATGAAATATAATCTTTCAAATGTTCTAGAGGAACTTGTGAACCAATGTAAATTGTTATAAGGTTGGACATAATCGGGATATTGATTACATTGTCAGTTATAATGTGTTAATTCTATGTTCTTAAAATGATTTGCTTGATCCAGTGTGTTGGAAAACAGGCTCTGGTGTGGTTACATGAAAGAGGAGAGTAACCCACCTGTAATAATCAAAAAGAAGCTTTGGAAGAGTTACTGGAGATTTTGATTAGTGAATTTGGCTGGCTCAAGATGAAATTATTATGGCATGCACCTCCAGAACATGGAAAGACAATTTCCTTTGGAAAATGGAAAATTGTGGTTCACCTACCCTTGCTGGAGTTTCAAGATGACCATTTGCCTGAACCACATTGTTATATGTGGGTTGAAAGCAACCACCTGTTTCAGTACACACTTGTTTTGTTTTGGAGCTCACATCAACTGCCAAAGTTTCTTCTTCCATTGGCTGTTTCTGGTGTGCATCACTCCTGATGTTCCAACATCACATCACGCTGCGGATTGCCAAAGGAGGGTGAGTCCTGGATGTGACTGCTGGACCGTGCTGGACACTGGGCCTTCATGGCTCTGCTGGCTGTTTATGGTGTGCATCATGGATCAATTAGACATCATGATCCTGGAGTCTTCATCGATGCACCTCCAGCTTTGGTCCTCACCTCACACAATTCTGCTGATTGAGCTGGATTTGTGCAGCTCCTCACACTCTCTTCTTGAGAGGGCAGGTCAGACGAAACTGGACGACAGCCTTGGTGAAGATCTGCTAATGCTTGTTGCAAGAATGGCAGTGATGCTGCCTGTTGTGCAGGGTCGTTTTGTGATCTTGCCCATCCACAACCATATTGGTGATTCAACATGCAATGGCTTGTGTGCTGCTGAAACATGGCAGATTGTGCATTGCAAGATACAGAGAAGATTGTGACCTGTAAGGATCACTCCTTGATGACATGAGCACAGAGTTCCAGTGTTCATCCTGCTGCAGAGGATCACTTGAAGGAAAGAGCTCTGCAACAGACTGAACTCTCAACGACGGAGGGATTCAACAAGCAAGACGATGATTAATAACAAACAAACGTTTCCATCAGGATGGTGTATGCATGCCGTAGGTAGAGCAGGGTTAAAATTCTGAATGATTGTTCCTCAAAACAGGGTCAACCTGTGACAGATGACTAAATTGAACACTTCTATGTTGTGGTCCTGGATACAGGATCAGGGGAGTAATTGTGGAAGTGTAAATTTATGAAGCAAGAAACTTTTATGAGCCTCAACCCTTATTCCGAGTCTGCGGGTGTTTTTTATGGTTTCCATGCAAACTTTGTGATCTCCCTGCAGTTGGCAAGTTATCTCCGGGACAGGCCCAGATTCTTAGTATAAGGCAATGGCAGATCGCATATTGCCATGGTGAAATCATTTTTATGACTGAGGGTAATATGATTACATATGGGATGTTCTTTTGAAATAATATAATGTTGGATTTAGTATGTCTCATTGTAGTTCCATGAGTTTTATAAGTAAGATATTGTTTTTCCTTAGTATGGCTGACAGCTGCATCGCAATGTCTGAGTAAATTAGTATTCAGATCTGTTCATTGTTGGTGAAAGCTAATTACTATTGGTGCTTGCTTGCCAAATGCGCTCGGTAGACAAGCTTTCTTTGTGACTGTGAATAATCGACTTAGTACGAACCCAAATACTTGGTAATTATTTGCAGAGTCGAACAATGGGAGTGGATAATCCGCTCTGCGCTGAGATAATCCGCCCTGCGGTGACCGTTGTAAAGACAGTCAGCGGACGCTTTTTCTTTTTTCTTACTTCGGAGTCTATTTAATAAATAGTTTTAATGAAATTGCCAGCGTTCTCAGGAAAATCTCTCAACAAGAATAATTCAACACTGAATTAAAGTAGCTTATTAGTATTTGATAAAGGGTTAACCCTTTTTGGGATTGTAGTAGGATTTGCAGATTGAAGAAGAATGGGGATTGCCATAGCTATTGATTTTGAAGTTTTAACATGACTTATCAAAAAACCCATGTTGCTCGTGTGTTAATTCGTAATATGGTATAATAATGGAGGCGCTGTAATTATTTGGTTGTGACTAAGGCTAATATTGTTAAAAATGTGCTTTGTAAGTGGTCTTTGTTCTTGTCATGTAAAAATGAGTAAAAGTATCCACGAAGTACCCACTTCATAGAGAATGACCTTCAGATGTTCTTGAAGGGATTAGAGAGACAGGGCTCCAGGTGTTTTGCAGGAGACAATGGGAAAGCAGAAAGAATTTAGGATGCAAACCTGCTCTCAGCAGGAAGCACCCTCATCTCAAGATTCCTCCGATTCTCGCACCCACCCACCCAAACTTTGCCCAACCAATCCTATTGCTCTCCTCCCCTCTCTTTGCTCCTCCCCCCTCCACTTGTCCCCTCCCACCCAAACTTTGCCCAACCAATCCTACTGCTCTCCCCTCTCTTCGCTCCTCCCCCCTCCACTTGCTCCTCCCAATTGAAACTGTATAAAAAATCAGAACTAATGACTAAATAGCCAGGATACTTCACTTGGCTGGTGGATTCTGTATGTTAACTGTATACTGTGCATGCTGGTGTATAGTATGATATTTCTTTGTGCATCCCTACTGTACCAGGATTTTCACTCTGGACTTTGATCTAGGATTTGTTGTAAATCTTCCTTGTGTGTTTTTGTGAATTGTACCATGCTCTCCTTGGTTTGATAAGGGTCATTGTTTTCTTGCTGTGTATTTCTTTGTAGACAGAGAGTGTTATCCTCCTCAGGAATTAAAATTTGTGACTCTCTTCTGACAAGTTGATGGACATTGAATTTTTGGTTCATCCATTACATACTACTGTAGGAAAATATCCCTAACACCTCCAAGTAAAGCCGCTTTTCATCCATCCGCGAGCCCTGGTATTAACCAAAGGGTCTGCGCGACAACTGGTGTCAGGAGTGAGGATTTGGGCCCGTCGGACAAATTTTTTTGTCCGCAGCGAGACATCGACACGGTCGGGCGTACATTGTGCCCGCCATTTGAACGCAATTTTTTTTAGCTGGAGGCGATAAATTGGCATCGTCGATCGGTGCGCGGAACACGAACTGAGCGTCATTAAATGTAATTTTTTTCCGGTTGGAAAAGCCATGGGGGAAAGCGACCTCCTTTATGGAGGAGGAGGTGAGCGGTATGGAGTAAGGGAGGATGGAAGATGGGGATAGCATTGGGAGTGAGTCGGAAGTAGTGGGGGTAGAGGGTAGTGGTGGAACCTCCCCCGCTGTCAAGGTGGTCCCGAACGATAACCAGACCTTAATGCAATTTATTAGGGACCAATTGGGAGGATTGGAGAATCGACAGAAGGACGAGATGAGGAATCAGAGGGAGCACAGTGAGCGAACCAGTAAAGAAATGAATGACAAAATGGATGGAATGAGTGAGCGGTTGGAAGGGAAAATGGAGGCTCAGAGTGAGCAGATGAAGGGAATGAAAGGGTAATTGAAAGGAGACATGAGGCGAATGTTTTTTTTTTTTGTATACTGAATCGAGGCTCGTGAAAGAGCTAACATTTATTTCACAAACAAATCAACCAGACAAACAAAATATATAAAAAGAGGGAGCGGAAGACAAGAAAAGGGGAAGCACACAAACACTTGAGGGCACACAACATTTAAGAGCAGGGAGATGTGAAGGGAGGGAGAGGGCTTGGGGGAAGGGGGGTGGCAGAAGTATCAAACACAAGGACACCAAGGACTTCCAGGACAGAAGTTGGTATTTCAAAAGAGTGGAATTGGGGTGAAATTAGCGGGGATAGAAAAGATCAATGTTTTGGATGGGGGGAGATAAGAGATGGTGGTGAACAGCTGTTTTAAAGACCTGGAGGGTGGAGTGGGATTGAAGAGAATGAGGGAGTTTGTTCCAGAGGCGGGAGAAAAGAGGAATGAAGGAGTGAAGGTGAGCAGAGAGTCTTGATTTTGGCAGTTTAACCATAAGAGGGTTGCAGGCAGATCTTGTGCGACCTGTAGGAATATTTGCTGGACAGAGCCCAGAGAGAGCTGGGGGGGCAAGGCCAGAGAGGAGTTGGTAGAGACGGAAAGACCACCAACCTGCCTGCGGTGAGTGAGTGAGAGGCCCTTGGAGTTAGCTTCATCGCGGGAGATTCCAATGATTCTGAATGCTTTGGTTTCAACAGCGTGAAGACGAGCTAGGTGTGAGGCAGGTGCACCAGCACATTAACAAAACGGATGCCGGGACGAGTGAGTTAACGAAAGAACAAAGGAATGATTCACATGGGGCTCAGGAGAAGCCAAAGATGGCAGAATTTGAATCGGCACTTGGGGAGCCAAATTGGGAATGGGATAGAGTGCGCCCCATGCAGATGTGCACGAGGCTCAGGAGCAGGGAATTGTAATGGCAAGCGAATTGAAACGGGAGACTGCAAATTTACAGGTAGATGGGGAATGCGTACAGGTAAATGGGGCGTGTCCACAGGTGAACGTGGAGTGCCCACAGGTGAAGGGGGAAGGAAATTTGGAATGTGAAAATTGTCATGGCGAATGTTTGATACATGGTGGCCTGCAGGTTTATCGGGACCGGGTGGATGTCACAACACCCAAACCGGGGGATGGATTTGAATTCTTGCAGCACCAGGGCGGTGGTGCAGAGCAAGAGGGGGTAACATTATTGGGGGTCCGTGCGATGGAGCCGGACCATATATTTATTGATCAAGGCCTGTCGGGGCCAGAATTGATATGTAATAATGATGAGCATGATGCGACACAGCGGCTGGGGACCTGGGACAGTCCCATGGAGGTAAAGGTTGACCTGGCCCAAAGGAGTTTGGGGGATGAGGTGAGTCGGTCCAAGGAGGTGGTTGTGGTGACCGAGGGGACCCTCACCGAGCATAACAGTTTGGCAACGGAGGCTCCGAAATTGGACAACCAGTTGGGGGAGTGTGTTGGCTCCGTGCTGGATTTGGACCTTGGGGAGTCGGGAGATCGAGCTTCCGACGATTTGGTCCCCGTAGGGAATTTGGAACAGCTGCGGGGAGGGGCAGAATAACCTGAGGGAGTTGTTACCTGCAGCTGCGGTGATTGGACACCTGGGGCCAAAATTTTAAAAATAAAATCTAAAATAAAATTAAAATGGGAGTTTGATGTGGAGCAGCCTTGGTTGGAGTTGGTCCCCGGGCTGCGGGATTTGGACCAGGGGAGGTCATTGGTGATGGCCTCGGGCAAAATTTTCCCCTTTCAAAATTTGGGAGTGCCAGCCAGCTGGGGGGCTGTGCTGGCGAGATTTGGACGTGGGGTCCAGCCATGGGTGTCATGGTACGACCTGGGCCCCACGGGGGGTCTGGTGGAGTGTGGCGTCCCTTGTCCATCGGGGCGCCGTCCGAGCGGGTGGCTCGGGCCGACAGGGTCACCGGACTCTGGTGGGGGTTAAGACCTCCAGGGGGTCCGAGGTGGTTTCTCAAGCCTGGGATGGCATGTATTGAGGACCACTAGGGGGAGGTGTTGTGGGTCGCGCTTTGGTGGTGGCACTGCGGACGGCCAACTTGGGCCTGATGTGGTGACCACCCGGGCATGCGACCTGACACCCTCTCCCTGAGACTTTGGGACAGCCGGCATGTGGTGACCTGACCTGCTGTGCTGGGCTATGAACGCGTGTCAAACCGAATGGACAGGGATGGAGATAGCCTGCCGGACAACCATTGGGGAATCTGTGGAACGTGATGGTGTGAGAGTGACCTTCCACAGATGTTCCGTTATGACTTATGGACTCTCGGTTTGGGAAGAGAGCCATGGGGATGAGAATGGGAATGTGTAAAGAGCCGAGCATATGGGCCGTGCTCGGCTGGCATGTGTATGGCAAAGCATCTTTCTTTGGTGAGATTAGTGAATTGTGAAAAATGTTTGGCATGGGTAATCTGAGGATAGATGTAAATTTAAGGGTGAATTTTGTGAAGAGAAATGGTGGTCACTGCATAGTGACACCATTATTGATCCAGGTGTGCTAGACCAAAGTGTCGGAGGCTGTGATAAAAGTGACCGGGTAGCAGGACACAGCTTTCAACTGGTTGCGGGGGCGACTGTGCCGATATTTGGGACGCGGGATCATGGGGATGGAGTTGGGGGTCTGAGGGTCAACGTGGTGCTGTGCGTGTCCGAGGTGTGTGGACCATGTCTTTTGGGTGGGTCTCCTGGTGGAGCATGGCTGTCGACTGCACCTTGGTGTGGTCAAGTGTGGGTGGGCACTGGGGGCTGCATGTGGTCGGACTGGGGGATGATGTGGAGGTGCAGGGGACGTGGCTGTAGGGATGCCACGCACTGCGACCGTGGCCCCCAGGGCCGAGGTTGTGCGTGCGGTAGTGTTGGTAGCAGCAGGTGCTCACCACATTGGCCAGCTGGGGCTGGTGCAGCTGTGTTCCTCGCAGGGGGGCCGAAGGATGGATGGTGGGTCGCACCCTTATGAACACCCATGGGCTATGTTGGCGTTTTGACTGCTCACCTTGTCCCGATGACCCTTGCACGATAGAGGTGCGGAGCTGTCGTAGCCACAGGTAGTTGGGTAGTGATAATCACCGTTGGATGCGGAGCCACACACCTGCCAGTATAGTGGGGACAAAAGTGAAATTTGGAGAAATTTGATTGGCTCAATGGTAAATTATGGGATTTTGTGGGTGGATGGCACTTTGGGTCTGAGCAACTTGCAACTACCTGCGTTTCAGGTGAGAGGAATTGAGGTATACTGTCCCAGGCTCCAGGACTTGCTATTTAAATTGGGGACATGTAATTTGGAGTTGGGAGGCGGGTGATGACATGGCCAGTGAGGGGATCGGAATGTGTGCCACACAGAGTATTGTGGGTGGCGTTTGTGTTAGTGTTGTGGTTATGTGTTTTTATGTGGTCGTGGAGAATGGAAACTGAGGATGAGTGATGGTTGGTGAGTTTTGAAATGTGTTTTGGAAATGTGTAATGATTCAACTGTGAATGGGGATTTCACATAAGGCAGGCCATGGCAACTCTTGTGACATATTTTTGTACCATCTCGGAATTGTGCCGGAAAATTGAATGGCAGCGGGGGAGGAAATGTGTTTTTGGATCTTGTGGGTGGGGAAGGTGTGTGTGTCCGCAGGTACAGATCAGGCTCTGAGGAGCGATGCCTGCGGCCCCCCTCTGCGGAAATTACCCCTGGCAGCCAGTGGTATCTGGAAATTGGAGCTCGTCGGTGGAAGGTCTGGTTGGGCGCCCTGGGGTAAAGAAGACCCCGGCGACCCGTGGAGCTGCGCGGCAGCAGGAGGCAACGGAGCCTGGTGTGTGGAGACCCTCACCGGCGAGGTAACGGCAGAAAGGGCTGTTGGGCTGCCACGGGGCCAAGAGGTAAAGGGGGGGGGGGGGCAATGAACTTGCAAGTCGGTTGACTTGTTTTGGGACTGCGGGCACCACAGCCTGAAGCGTCCCCACCATCTTAGTAGTGCGGTACCTCCCCGCTGCCTAGTTAAGGAATACACACATGTATACGACATCAATGCCATGGTCCTGCAAGGGGGTGTATTGAAATATGTGCTTTGAAATGATTTTTGTGTAGTGATGAGTGATGGAATGTGTGTGAGTGGTTAAGGGGTTTGTGTTGTACGAATGAGGGCGAAATCCACCGAGCCATGTCACTCACCTGTAACATCTGGACAGGGCCCGCGGAAATTTAGGGGCGCATTGGGGATGGCCCCACAGGTAAGGTTGTCTTGTGGCATCCACCGGGGGACGCGGTCTGTAGACCGGGGAGGTACACATGTTTGGAGTTTTGAATTTTTGTAAGTTTGGTTAAGTTTTGTGGTTAAGTAGATTTTGCGTGTTGTTTGTTGCCTTCCACCACAGGAACGACCAGGATCATTGTAAATATTTGAAATGTACTTGACTGCATGATTGTTAAGGGGATTAGCTTGTTAAGGAGAGTAAGTAGGAAGTCCGACTCACTTCCCACAGCCCTCCTGATTTATTTCATAGGTTAAGTAAGTGTGAGACAGTAAGTGTTAAGACTGGAATGGTAGCGCCTGCAGTGAACCTAGCAGGAGCTACGGTTCCAGATGGGGGGCTGTGTTATGTCTGGGGGTAAAGCAATATCTAGAGCCAGGTAGATCTGTATAGGTAGGTATTCGACTGTCGTGATAGGGAATCTACCTTGTATTAAGTTCTGTTAGTCCGGTTTGTCGGTTAAGATGTATACCTGTGAACATACCAGGATGTTCATGTGTTAGATAGTGTAGGATTTAAAGGTAACGCCCCTGTGTGTCACATCTGGTCATCAAACCTTTGTCCCTTATGGCAATGCACACCTATGGACACTTAGTTAGGCCCTTTAGTGCACAAATTAATTAAATTCCCTTCCCTGACAAGACTTTGGAAGAAAACGGACAGGAAGCCAGTTCAGGGCACCGCCGCATGGACCGCAGCCAGCTACACCTCCGTTAGGCCTCGAGTAACATGCTACGTGCTATGGCCACGCTACACGCTACGTGCTATGGCCACGCTACACGCTACGTGCTAGGGCCACGCTACACGCTACGTGCTATGACCACGCTACACGCTTCGTGCTATGACCACGCTCCGGCCCTGTGAGCCGGTGGAGGGCACTGATTGGGTGGCGCGCCGAGGCGGACATCGCCGCCGCAAGGTTATAAAAAGGGCGCGCCGAACTCTATGCGCAGTCCCAGCCCGAGTTCGTTAGCTTGCGTCTGGGAGTTATCTTGAGTTGAGTGGAGTTTGCTTGCTTCTTGCACGTTCCTTTGTCTCTCTGGCACATCCAACTCTTGGGAGAGCTGACTGGGACTTGGCAGACCGATCGTGTGTGGAGATCAACCTCGTGTGGAGCCGCTAGCCTGCGTTGGACGTGTGGTGCTTGGAGCGAGGCCTTGTGGTGCTTGGAGCGAGGCCTGGTGGTGCTCGGAGGCGGACAGAGAGGGCCGCGTGGGATGTGGACGATACACTGCAAGACTACAGATGAGATAAGGCTGCACTCACACCCCACATTTTACAAGTACACGTTTACTTTTATTAATTCATATTCCCTTGTTCGTTTCTGAAGTCTGGTGTGTGGGATCCCAAATTAGGAATTAGATTTATCGTCGCGTTTACCTGTCCCTACCTTTTATTTGAATAAACCCTTGCATTCTTTTTCATTCCTTGTTATACCCGTGTCCGTTTGAGTTCGTTCGCCTTCCACAGGTACGCGCTTTTACCGCAGCTTCTACTTTCCTTCTTCCTCCCGCGTTTCATAGCAAAATCCGTGTTTGGTCGTCGCCTCCAAGTAAAGCCGTTTTTGTCCATCCGAAAGCACTGGTATTAACCAAAGGGTCCGCGCGACAAAAAAAATAAAAAAAAATAAAAAAATAATATATATATATACAAAGTCCGTCCGTCTGTGTGTCTGTCTCCTTCACAACTCCAAAACCATGAAACCTAACAGGATCTCCACCAGATTGCAATGATGAAAACTGGGTGTTTGGGTGTGTTATAATACCATTTTAAAAGATGATTGACAAGGTGCTCATAAGAAAAAACCCGATGTTGTGGCTGACCAAGATGGCAGCTCACCATCTTGGTCATCCCACTGCACCTCGCTGGATTTTTAAGCCACCTTTTTGTTTCGGCCTACTCAAACGTGCCTTGCGTTGGAAACACGATCGATTATCATTACATAATTGAAGCATATCATCAAAATCTGGATATGGATATGAGGATTGGATGCTTTAGACTAAATCATCTACAAAACTGAAGTGAAATCTGACAAAATTTACCATATCTTGCGATTTTATAACTAAGTGTATATATGCATTTATTTAAGCGAGGCTGTGATTCTCATTCTCCGGTTAGTTTTTATTTTTATTTTAGGTAGGAGGCAAGTATGCATGCTTGTGAGAGGTACCTGTGTGCATTATATGTACCAGCATCATGGGTAGGAGGCAAGTAGGCATGCCTGTGAAAGGTACCTGTGTGCATTATATGTACCAGCATCATGGGTCCTGATGCAATTAAGGATGTTGTAAAATGGAGTGATTGGACTGCAGGATATACGAATAATTTTCCGAGGGAGGGTACATTCGAAAGAAACAGATTAAGTAGATTAGAACAGGAATTGGAAGAGGGAGAAGGCAGAGGATGTTAGCTGGAAGCGATTCCATAGATGGGACATTGGACTCTTGAGGTGGGAAGTGAAGTGCCATCTGCCCAACCCAAATCCAAATTGTATCCTCAAGATGAGATAGATGAAATAATGAGGTATGAGGAAGAATCACCTTTATACCACCTCAGGCAACTTCCCCCTTCTTATGATCAACATGGGGGTCAGAGGGTTGGATCTGTTGTTCAAGATGCACCTGTTGCACCTGGCGTATCTGTTGCATCCCCTAGCGCACCTTTGGCAGAGCAGGTACTCATGGTAACACATGGTCCTGGTGAAGGAGCTGCTGCTGCGGACTCCCCAGGTGAGATGTCACCTGTAACCATGCATGTTGAGGGTGTGGAAGAAACGACTAGTCCAAGTCTGCCCAGGCAGGTGCTGTGGGAGGACAGCAGGTAGATCTTGGTAATGTGGGGAACCAACAGAGCAACCAAGAACCGATTGTCCTGACCTCAAATAATTTCAACCCTCAGCATGGTTCCCCAGCCCATCATTTGCGAAGTGATGGGCCGGCTCCCGCACTGCCATCAGCCTCTCAAAGGGTGACGCCCTTGAGGGGGGACCATGACACTAACGACGGGGATCTTTAAACTGTCATCCTGCATTACTAATTTCCCCCAGAGACAGGTTCCGGGGGTTGGACGGAATAACAGAGAGTTTGTGTACAGACCTTGGCCTTTTTACGAGCTTAGCAAAATAAAAAAAACAATATGCCATCGATTAGGCGTGATCCGATTAAATTTGCAGATGAATTGCAGATGATTTTAGATACTGACCATGATCCATGATCTTTCTTGGGAAAACCACATTTCCAAGCTGGCCTCCAAAGCCAGTCGCCGACTGGGCATCCTCCGTCGTGCGAAGTCCTTCCTCGGCACCCCTGAGCTCCTCACCACATACAAGGCTTTCATCCGCAGCTCAATGGAATACTGTTCTCCCCTATGGGCTGGTGCTCCTGCCTCACACCTGGCTTGGCTTCACGCTGTTGAATCCAAAGCTTTCAAAATCATTGGAATCTCCCGCGATGAAGCTATCTCTGAGGGCCTTTCACTCACTCACCGCAGGCAGGTAGGTGGTCTTTCTGTCTTCTACCGACTCCTCTCCGGCCTTGCTCCCCCAGCTCTCTCTGTGCTCTGTCCCCCAAATATTCCTACAGGTCGCACAAGATCTGCCAGCAACCCTCTGATGGTTAAACTGTCGAAATCTCGGCTCTCTGCTCACCTTCACTCTTTCATTCCTCTTTTCTCCCGCCTCTGGAACAAACTCCCACACTCCCTTCAATCCCACTCCTCCCTCCAGGTCTTTAAAACAGCTGTTCACCACCATCTCTTATCTTCCCCCATCCAAAACCTTGATCTTTTCTACCCCCACTAATTCACCCCAGATCCACCTTGTTTGAAATTCCAACTTCTTTCCTGGACGTCCTGGCAGTGTCCATATGTTTATACCTCTCCCAACCCCCCCCCCCCCTTCACATGCCTCCCCCCCAAAGCCCTCTCCCTCCCACAGATCTCTCGATGTCTCCATGTCTTTCGGTCCCTGCTCTCAAATGTTGTGTTTGTGTCCTTCCCCCTCGCTCCCCATCTTGTGTACCGCTCCCGATGTTATTTGTTTTATGTGTCTGTTTGTCTTTCTGTGTGATTAATGTTCGCTCTTTCACGAGCCTCGATCTTGTATACAAAAAAAAACAACAAAAAAAAAAACTGAACTACCAACTGTCAGGGACTTGGATATCCTTCTTCCTTTTATAATTCCAAATTCCACACAGCTGGCTCAATTGAAATTACAGGCACAATGGAGATCAGCGCAAAATGGGGAATTGGACTTGGGGGAGGGTGAAATGAAGGAGCAGGTCGGCAAACTGATGGAGGCCACATGGAAACTTCGACCAGAGGCTGACTGGAGTAAAGTAACGACTGGTGAAGATCCCACTGATTATTTGGAAAGATTGCGAGAAGTGTTCAGATTACATTCATGGGTACCTGGGGAACAGGTAGACCATGCTTTGAAACCTCTTTTTGTGCAAGGCCTATTGCCCAAACTGAGGGGAGAGGTAGCAAAAGAGTGTGTAACCTGGGAAACTAGACCTGTTGCAGAAATATTGACGTATACTTTGCATCACCATCATCTGCAGGAAAATAATACTTCATCAGCTGCAGCAAAGCTAATGCATTTGCATTTGCTTTAATCATACAACAGGAGACCTGATTGACAAGTAAGAGATGGACCAGATAGATCAGATAGTACAGGTGAGGATAACAACCAATGTTTTCTGTTTGGACAACTGGGACATTGGATGAGTCAATGCCTGCAGGCCAACAGGAGAACCAGTGGACGAAACCAAAGTGGCACCAGCAACCCTCTGCATTTCAGGCCACTGGCCAAGCCCCACTGTCACATGCCCCAGGTTGGGGCCAGTTTCAGCAGCCACCTCAGACTCAGCCCTTATGACTAGGCCAAGATGAGCAGGTGTCTGTGTTTCCTTTAGTTGCGGAGTCCTCCGAAGAGGAACTGAAGCTGAACTTAAGAATAAGCGGACAAGAAGTTCCTTTTCTGTTGACTTTCCAGATGTTCCATTGTCACGGTCACAGGTAAATGTTGTGGGCGTGTCCGGGATCCCTATTGTAATGCCCATAACGAAGGAATTGTGTGTACAGGTGGGCCTGTTGACTGGACATCTTTCTTTTGGTGACCAATTCACCAGTAAATTTGCTGGGGAGAGATTTATTGTGCAAACTGAACTGTACTGTCAAATGTACAGAGAGTGGAGTGTACCTAGAAATGCCGGAGTACTCACATGACCCTGTTTTGAATTTATTGCAAATGGTGACTGAACCTACTGTGTATCGGTGGAGACTTGATGACGTGACGATGCCAGGAAATCTGTGTGAAAATGTTATGAGACGAATCAATGACGTGCCCCAAGTGCAGGAGTGGGTGAGTGATCACCGGATGGACTTTCTCGAAGGAAGCCTTGACCTCCATTGTACTGCATACTATGATCCCACAGGCGAAGACACTGCTTACTCCGAGGAAACTTCTCCAGACCTGGGAACGAGGTATGACATACACCAGTTGTTGTTGTGGGTAGGCAGACAAGGAATAGGTATGTTAGTGCACCTAACGCAGGAGTAACTGGACTTGCGGAATCAGCCTGAGATGATGACCCCCCATGCCACGCTTGCGGTGTCACAATGATACGAAGCAAAGGATGTCGGTACAATGATAACTGATTTTCAGGATTGTGAGAAAGGAACATGGACGATTGAGAGTCAACTGGCACAGCTCTACGATTTGGGTGGAGATGGATTTTCCTGAGAGTTGGATGCAAGAGTGACCCCATCCACCTTTGTGGTAAGCGAGGTACCACCTACTACTGATGGAGGGTACCCACTCCGCCTCGAGACCGAAGGTACGTGTGACCCACTTGGTCAGGTACCACCTTGTTTGTGGACGACGCCCGCAAACGACGTAGGACGGATCAAGAGCACAACGCCTGTCAGGATTACGTTGGACAAGTCTAAGCCGTTGCCGTGGAAATGTCAATATCCGTTGCTACCAGAGGCCAGAGCCGGTATAGCACCGGTGATTCAATCTGTGTTGGACCAGGGAGCCATAATTCGTACTGTCAGTGCATGCAATACACATATTCTGCCTGTGAAGAAGCCCGGCAAGGAGATGTGGAGGTTTATTCAAGACCTACGAGCAATAAACAATTGTGTGATTCCAGCTTACCAGGTTGTTCCGAACCCAAATCACCATTCTTTCGAGCATCCCATGCAATACGAAGTTCTACTCTGTGGTGGACCTATGTTCAGCTTTCTTCTCTGTACCTGTCCATGAAGACTCGAGGTATCTCTTTGCATTCACATACAATGGCCAACAGTACACTTGGGCTGTCCTGCCTCAGCGATATACAGAGAGCCCAACCTTGTTTTCATGTGCCCGACACAAAGACCGAAGTGATGTCGAATTTCCAGGAGGTTCGGTGATGGTACAAAATGTTGACGACCTTCTGATATGCTCTGTCTCTAAGGAAACATGTGAGCAGGACACTATTGTGCAACTGAAAGCGCGAACAAAGAAGGGACACAAGGCCTCAAAGGACAAGTTGCAGTTCTGCAAGCAAGAGGTGAGATATCTAGGACATAACTTGAAAGAAGACACGAGACACCTTTGTCCTGAACGAGTGATGGCTATACGATCTCTCCCAAAACCAATGACCATCAAGCGGCTTAAATCTTTTTTGGGAGCAACGGGTTACTGTCATAAGTGGATCATTGACTACGCAGTGTTAACGTGCCCTCTGTTGGACATTAGCTTGCCGAGTAACCCAAATCCCTTGCAGTGGATGCCAGTGGCGGAGCAAGCTTTCACAGCACTGGAAAACGCTTTAGCATCGGCACCAGCCCTAGGGTTGCCAGATTATGACATAGCCCAGTGGTGGTGCAAGCAGCTGTGACAATTTCTGAGGAAAATAGCCCAACACTAGAGGATGTAGGTGCTATGCAGGAAGTTGTTAGCAACCAAGAGAATGACACTTGGGTAAATGCAGGATGTATATATGATGTTGAGTCCAAATTGTAGATTTCCCGTGATGGCCGTGTGCGGCTCCTCGTCAATTGTTACCATGGATTGCTCGTCTAGCTCACGGTGTGACCCACATGTGCAAAGGGGGGATGTGTGCGTCTGTGTCTAAACTGTGGTATGCACCTGCATTTACTCCTGTGGTGAAGCAGTATTGTGCTACATGTCATGTGTGTCAAATGTATAATCCAGGAAAAGGGGAAAGACTGCATGAGCAGCTCATCCGCCACCTTCAGGCCCATTCGTGCATGTACAATTGGATTTTATCCAAATGGAGAAATGTTGCGGTACAAATTTGTTCTCGTGATTGTTGACATGTTCACAAAATGGGTTGAAGCTTCCCCCTGCCAGCGTGCGGATGCGAAATCAGTTGTGAAAAATTTGCTGAAAGACTTTATTTGTTGTTTTGGGGTCCCCTGCAAAATTTCTTCTGATCAAAGAACACACTTTACGGCACAAATTGTCACCGAACTGTGTAAGGCAATGCAGTTAAAGCAAAGTTTGCATTGTCCTTACCACCCCCAGTCAGCAGGAGCAGGAGAACGTCAAAATGGGGGTGTTGAAAAACAAATTGGACAAAATTTGTGCAGAGACCAATCTCAAATGGCCAGATGCCATCCCACAAGCACTAATGGCTATGAGGGCTGCCCCAAACAGGAGAACGAGTTTGGCCCCACACGAAATTCTAATGGGAGAAGGCCAATGAGAGTACCCCACTCCCCACCCCTCATGATCAAGGAAATGGATATACACCAGATGGATGACTTGATGTACACCTTCTGCATCATGCTGACAACCAAGATGGACGGGCCCATACTGAGTGCTACTTACTGCATACACTGCGTTGAAGTGCCAGGGCAAATCAAGCTGGATCCACGCCTCACACTGCAAGCGAGTGAATGAGAGCAGCAAGAGCGACTCAGTCAAAAGTTAACTCGTTTTTATGCAATTTCATGGGTTCTGCTGACCGTTTCATGTTGTTTTACTATGAGTTTGATTGCTGTAAGGATTATAGAATGTGCTGCTGAACAATACACTTCATTCCAACACACAACACACTTACACCAGATTACCACCAGCAGTGATGATAACAAGACACAACCTCTTCTAGCAAATAAAAAAACGCACTTTCCACACAAAGGTTTAAATAAGACCTCACAGCTACATCTATCTCTAGGAGGTTCTTATTGGACTCCTGAACAAATGAGAGTTAGGGAAAAACGGGAAGGAGGACCGGACCACACGATCATCACCTACCACCGAATGGTCTTTATACCTATCTTGCTATGTCACCAATGAAAGCACAGAGTGTAAATAAGAGTAAGTGTTGGGTTTGCACACATATACCTCACTCAGCCAAAAGTGGCTTAACCCTTAAGGTAATACCGTTTAATGCAAGTATTTACTTGGGATGAAACTTCAGTGATAAGTAAAGTGCATTCAGAAAGTATTCAGACCCCTTCACTTTTTTCACATTTTGTTATGTTGCAGCCTTATGCTGAAATCGTTTAAATTCATTTTTTCCCTCATCAATCTACACTCAATACCCCATAATGACAAAGAGAAAACAGGATTTTAGAAAGTTTTGCAAATTTATTAAAAAGAAAAAACTGAAATATCACATTGACATTCGTATTCAGACCCTTTGCTATGACACTTGAAATTTAGCTCAGGTGCCTCCCATTTCTCTTGATCATCTTGGAGATGTTTCAACACCTTGATTGGAGTCCACCTGTGGTAAATTCAATTGATTGGACATGATTTGGAAAGGCACACACCTGTCCATATAAGGTCTCACAGCCGTCAATGCATATCAGGGCAAAAACCAAGCCATGAGGTCGAAGGAACTGCCTGCAGAGCTCAGAGACAGGATTGTGTCGAGGCGCAGATGTGGGGAAGCCTACGAAAAAAATTCTGCTGCATTGAAGGTTCCCAAGAGCACAGTGGCCTCCATAATTCTTAAATGGAAGAAGTTTGGAACAACCAGGACTCTTCCTAGAGCTGGCCGCCCAGCCAAACTGAGCAATCGGGGGAGAAGGGCCATGGTAAGAGAAGTGATCAAGAACCCGATGGTCACTCTGGCTGAGCTCCAGAGATCCTGTCTGGAGATGGGAGAAACATCCAGAAGGACAACCATCACTGGAACACTCCACCAATCTGGGCTTTATGGCAGAGTAGCCAGACGGAAGCCAAACAGTTCAATTTTGGTTTCATCAGACCACAGAATCTTGTTTCTCACAGTCTGAGAGTCCTTTAAGTGCTTTTTTGCAAACTCCAAGCGGGCTTTCATGTGTCTTTCACTGAGGAGAGGCTTTACTGGAGGAGAGGAGAGGATTTACTGGTCAAATAGCGAGTGCTTGTATATAAATTCCATTTAGAGCTGTATAATATAAAATAAATAACCACCTTTAGAGGCCATTTTTCCCCGCAAAGCGGGGGTTGGCCTTTTTCGGGAACCGTGGTTGTTGTTGTTTTTTGGTCCCCTTTTTGAAGCAATGTTTTACGGCCGGATGCCCTTCCTGACGCCAACCCTTTTTGCCGCCTTTAACGACAAACAGGGAATTACCAGTGAACTGGTACTCAATTAGCCGACCTCGGAAGGATGACAGGCTGAGTCAACCCCCCTGGCGTTAATTCAGCGATCGACCGGGATTCGAACCCAGGATCCTAGGATCCTAAGCCGGCACCCTAGCCGCTAGCCAAACACCAGGGACCAGGGACCAGGGACCAGGGACAATAGGGTCGCGCTGCCTGCATGGGTTGAGACAAGACGCCAGGAGCCCTTAGGTCATAAAATGTACATGCTGTTTGCATTTCCATCGAGATAAGCTGTCAAGGCTGCACGAGTGCTGATGACAGAATCTAGTTCATTGAAGTTATATATATATATATATATATATATATATATATATATATATATATATATATATATATATATATATATATATATATATATATATATATATATATATATATACAGACTTGGCATTTAATATGGAATTTTTTTTTTTTCTTGACTTGGGTTTACTTTCTGAACTCAGTATATCAACCTGGTGAGTTTCTTTTACCCTTCGGTGATGTCTTTGTTGAAAGAACCATGTCACTGATTGTCTTTCGCAGCAAGAAGTCAATAACAGGATTATATCACAGGTGGCGTGACAAAATGTAAGGACAGGTACATTTGACGATTGGCTTCACAATCGGGTATATAAGGGTTGTTGCGTTCTGTATTAGTGGAAAACAACTGCTGCACGTCTACAAAAGTTATTGCCGCTTCCTCTGGAGATGGTCCGTCAACTTGACAATGCTGTTTGTCATGGAGTGGTGGCTTTACGAAATTACGGCATGAAACAGCGTGCTATTGCTCGGCAGTATGGCATCACTCAAGGTCAGGTGTCAAAGATCCTGCAATGAAATGCTCAGAGGGGTGTCCCTACTCCAATACCGAGGCCAGGACGTCCACGTAGAACCACAAGGAGAGATGATCGCCAGCTGCACCGGTTAGTCTGCAATGGCCGTACCAAGTCAGCTAATCGGCTAAGGGCTGAGTGGCAGCAACTGACAAATGTGCCTGTATCCAGAAGGCTAGTCAACCAACGACTGGTTCAAGCAGGCTATCGTGCCAGGCATCCCCTGAGAAAGCCACGCCTGACCAGATAACACAGCCAGCGCCGATTGCAGTGGGCCAGAGAGCACCGTCAATGGCAGCCAGGACACTGGAATCACGTGACCTTCAGTGACGAGTCTAGATTTCTGGTCTATCGTCAAGATGGCCACGTCCGAGTGCGCAGACAAGTGCATGAAGCCCACAACGAAGATTGTATAGTGCCAAGAGTCCAAGCTGAAGGTGGTGGGGTGACCGTTTGGGCTGCTTTTCATGCAGGGGGCAAAACTGACCTGGTTGTTCTGAATGGAAACCTGAACCAGTTCAAGTACAGGGTCATTCTAGAAGAAACATTGCTTCCATTTGCTCGTGCAGCCTTTCGAGGAAACTTTGTCTTCCAAGATGACAATGCACGGCCTCATCGTGCTCGCATGATCCAACACTTTCTTGCTGTCCGTGGTGTAGAGCATATGGAGTGGCCTGCCATGTCCCCGGATATGAATCCGATAGAGAACTTGTGGGCAGAATTAACGCGTCAAATCGATAACTCGGACCAGCAGCCTACCTCTGTGCGTGAATTGCAGCAGACTATTGTCACTGCATGGCAAGCGATTCCTGTCCAAACCTTGGCAAATCTCGTGAACAGCATGCCTCGACGTGTACGTGCTCTCCTGAATGCTCGTGGGGGTTACACGAAGTACTGAACTGTAATTTTACTGTCCGTAATCCCAGTCATAATTTAGCTTTTACTTTTGTTGAATTTTTTTTTGGCTAATGTGCAAAATAAAGAGATACTTCTGGAAAACGTACAGAAGTTTAACACAGTACTGTCCATGAATTGAGTTCGATATCAGTTTACATCACTTTCAAGGATCAATTTATTTGCTTCGAAATGTCAAATGTGGTTTTTGTTTCTTTTAAAGGTCACATTAACAACATCTAGAATAATTTCAACATAATTCCAATGAACTTTTGGTTCTAAGTCATCTTGAAAAGTAAGTTCACCCCCACAAAAAAAATATTCCATATTAAATGCCAAGTCTGTATATATATACACTTTTTCAGATACCCAACTGATAATTAAGTTTTCTTACCTACAAATTAGCTGTTATTGAATCATGGACCATCATTGATTGGGAGTTTTATTCATGAGCTGACCATCGTTTTAGGAAAATGATGAAAAGAGGTTGAGTTTGCGGTCAAACGAGGAGTGTAGTTGCCATAACGACTGAGTGAATAATTGTTTCACTGAGGCAACTGTGTAGCTCCGCGTGCGACAATTGGTCTTTTGGCTGGTTTTTAAAAAATCTTGAAAATTGCGTATGGGTTTTCATATGGGTCACTGTGCAGTTGATTTGAGTGATTTATGAAGCCATAAGGACAACTCTTCTCTGACAATTGGGAAATAAATACCTATAATTGATGCAGTAATAATTAAATAAGGACTTTCTTATTTAATGGCATGCAAGTTTGAAGTTTGAACATGAATCTTGGTTGGTTGTAGTGGTATGATAACCCTTACTGGTTAACTAGCAAAGTGCTCAAATCCTGTGAACAATAATGTTAATTACAGACATGTGCTTGCAAAACTCATTCAGGAAGTTCTATAAGCAAATAATGAGTAAAAGATATATCCACTTTACTTGCAAGGTGTACAAATAAAGTTTTGAAAAATGCAGTACATTGAGAAATGAAGCTTGACCTTCCTATGTCCCTGAAGTCTTCAAGCATAATTAAAGAGTTCTGGCTCTGCATAGTCTGATGTGGACAATGAGAAAGAGATATCCCTCATTAAAAAACCACATATACAAGTCTTATCTTTTTCTCTCGACCCCCGATGTCTCTCCACCCTTCCCCACTCACTCCACACTCGACCAATCACACTGCATCTCTCGATCTTTTCATCCCTCCCACCCATACTTCACTCAACCAACCTCACTGCTCTCTCCCTCCCACTCCATACTTCACTCAACCAATCCCACTGCTCTCTCCCTCCAACTCCATATTCGATCAATCCCATTTTTGCTCCTCCCACTACTTGCCCCTCCAAATTCCATTTCTTTTTTGTTTCCAGCCAGTATAAGGGACTTGCTTTGGATACAGAATTCAGAACTTTGCTTGGATGTCAGTACTGTGTATGCTGGTGTATGTTTCTTTTGACGTGTATCTCTACTGTACTAAGTAGAAGTTCTCCATTAAACTTCTTGAATGACAATCTTCTTGGAGGTGCCTTCAATCATTCCATATCCTCCACACAAGAGACTATAAATTTTGAGCATTATTATGATTGTTTGTTGAGAAGGGAAGAGTATAGAAGGATGCATACAATAAGAAGTTATAAACATCAATTATATACGGAGGAGATAAATAAAAAGGCATTAGGGGCTTTTGATGATGAGGTTCATTTTAGATAATGGAATTGATAGCATCCCTTATGGATATAAGTGTTAAGTGACAAGATAATATAAGTGTTAAGCAATAAGATAAGTATAAGTGTTAAGATAAATATAAGAGTTAAGATGAACATAAGTGTTAAGATAAACATAAGAATTAATAAAATAAAAAAGGGGATGGGGGGGGGGGGAGGGTTCAACGGGCTACTGCCGCCTTTTTTACTGATATATAGATGATAGAACCAAGCAATAACCAAACCAAAGAGTGGAGAAAAACACAGCCTTGGTATTTAAATGGAAAGCATAACGAATGTGAAAAATATCAAATGTCTTATTGAAGAAATAACCAAAAGAAAAGTAAATGAAACAAATAAGCGAATACATTTAAGTACAAATAGGTTAGAGGCTCCTCCCAGAGGAGTCAACATCCTTAAATGGACAGAAAAGTTTGATGGTTGCCAAGAAATCAATGGAAAAATAATTTACTACAATCTTAAAATGATATATGGCTCAGGAAGTGCTCAAACATGGACAAAAGAGAGGTCTATCATTTCATCTCTGCTCAACAAAGATACTTGTACCAAGAACCAAGTTCCAACATATTGTTTGTTAATATACTTGATGGCGATGAGTGTTATCAGAAAATAAAATTATTCCCGAAAATAAAACATAAACAAATATTCATTGGTCCACTTAGTGAGTATAATCAAATGCAGTCCCCATTCCCCAATTTTCCCTTCCACAACAAATAATAGGCGAATGGAGTGTCGTGAATGCGCCGCCGAATAGCAAACGTAGTGAGTGAGAATGAACGTCAGTGAATGTCTGTTGAACATCTTGAAGATGGGAAGGAATTGGAGGATAAAATCTGGTTTAAAATCCAGTCAATAATTAACCTCAATTTTCTCCATTGACTTCAATGTTAAACTTTTTGTGCTTCAGAACCCACATTTTCCTACTACTCATGCGTACCGAACATTCTGGGGGCAGATTACGTCATTTCAAAAGTCCCTTATTGTATATGCTTTCAGGAACCACTATTTATTTATATACACTTTACCACCCCCACGAGCAACACAACTTTGTATTTATTTATTTATATACACTTTCCCATTTGCACCTCCAACATATCACTTTTAATTATTTATTTATTTATATACACTACCATTTCCACCACGAACATTAATTATTTATTTATATCCACTTTATCATTTCCACCACCAACATTCCACCTTTATTTATTTATATCCACTTTACCATTTCCACCACCAACATTAATTATATTTATATACACTTTACCATTACCACTACCAACCTACCACCATTAATTATTTATACAGTATACACATTACCATCTCCACTGCATACATATTTATTTATTTTAATGTGTAGTGCAATCATCAAAGTTTATTTCAAGACTTGCACTCTTTTATCAGGGTACATAAATGGGAAAAAAATCGGCAAATCACGAGTATGTGCAGTCAATATCAACAGCCATTTGTATTTGTATAACTTCCCACGGTCACCATGTGGGCAGGGCGTGAACTTGCTTGTGGAAACACGACATTGTGGCGTATTTACGTTCATGCTCTTAAGGGTATGGAGGGGACAAGCACAGCTAAAAATATGCTTGCATTATAGGACTGATGTAACACGGTGGATATAAAGTGCTTGAAAAGCAGGACTTTTCAGCCATAGAGGGGCCGGTTCAAAAGGACTGTTGAGGGGAGAGGGGGCTTCTACCTTGCATTGTAATGGCGTGATCAAACTTTGATGAACGTGCTTTGTAAGGTCATTAAAACGCACCTGCTTTGTGCCTTTTCATCATGAAACCATTCCTTATAATTCCTCTTCTTCTTCTCCTCATCTTCCCTTTTTTAAGGGGTGAGGTCCAATGGTACCAAGATTCTGCCCTGCCTTGAGCACTATAATCCTCCACTCCCGTCTGTCCTCAGCTAAATCTCTCCACTTTCCAACCACCCCCACCTTACTGATATCCATATTCAAACAATCCTCCCATTTCAACCGCAGTCAACCTCTTTTCCTTCTGCTATCCTCATCCATGTCACAAGCCAATTTTAGATCACCTCCCTCCCACCATCCTCTTCCAATTTGTTGTGCACCTCATATTCCATAGCATTCCTTGCTTTATCCACAGATCTTGCTGCTTTCTTCTTCTGCCCATACAGGTGCAGCAGACCTGCATCTGGCTGCCTCCATCTATCCTTGATCTTCTCTATCCTCTTCCAAACCTCCTCCTTTTCACCAACTGACCTTGCTACTTCTTCCGTCCACCATGCCTGGTTTATATCCCTCAATGATGTACCCGTTCCTGACGTCCTTCCACACAACACTTCTGCAATTCCCCTAAATGCCTCTCTGTACTTTGTCTAACGTTGCCCCGACACTTCCCTTACATAATAATCTTCTGAATCCTGCTCTTAACCTCCCTCCTTTTCTTCATCCGTACCACAAACACCACAGGCTTGTGCTGGCTGGTAACATGCTCTCCTGCCACTGCTTTTCAATCCTTAACCCTTCACAGCTGTCGCTTCCTTACCACCACCAAATCCAGTTCTGTTCTATGTTGTCCACTTCTGTAGGTAATCTTGTGGCATTCCCGCTTTCGAAAGAATTAAACAGCTATGGCTATCCCATTCCTCTCCACCAGCTCTCGACCCTCTCTATTCCTCGTTCCTGAGTTTGGTACTCACACATTGCTCATTTGCCTTGATGAAATAGCAATCACAATACAACCTCAGTGCAACTCTCCAATCATTTGTTTTCTTATGAACTCCAACACTTCCACATATGTGCACTCATGGTGAAATGTTGTAATGAAAAGTTGCATTGTCCTGATATATAATTGATAATCTGCATGTGTGGCATGTGGCTTGACCTTGGTGCTGGTACAGAAATCTGAAATCGTTATAATTTTGGACACCGTTTATTTCTCCCAACAATTACTGAGGATGGAAACCATACCTTAAACACAACAAAATTTGTGAAAACGAAAAAAAATTGAAATTAAAAAATATATATACAATTACGTTATCCGATTATTATCAAGTTTTTCCACTTTACATCTCAGAAAAAGAGCTGTGAAGCAGCAAATGCAACTTACTCGTGAAATTCCCTGGAATGTCAGTGGAGACGGCAAAGTCTGGTTATTGAGAGTGTATGATTGGCTGTGAACCACATGCCATTCACAACCGTGATCCCTTCTGAGCTAATCACGATTCCAAACTGGCCTCCAGAAGCCAGGTGTAGACTGAATTTTCGATCGGGCCAAGTCCGTCCTTCGTCAGCACAGTGAAACCTACAACCAACGTATCATTTGCTTATTACACAATGGAGTATCGCTCTCTTTGGTTGGCTGGCACCCTACTCACACCTCTAATCTTTTAACATTAGAGAAGTCATGTCTCAGAATCAGTGGCGTCATCCATTAAAAGGCATATGTAGAGGCACAGGAACCTTCTGCTCTTTCACCACAGACAGCTTGGTTTTCTACTGCCTCTAATGCATTATTGCAAGGCCTGCCCTACGAAGACGAGTTCATGCACAAAGTCTATTGGCTTTGCACACTTACCTGCATTGCTTTGTCCCTATTTTCACCTGCCTGTGGAATCATCTTCCTCTGTCTGCCCAATCATGTTATTCCTTCCATTGCTTCAAGGCTGCATTTCATCTCCTTTCCCACTCCTTCCCATTATCTTTTTATTCCTGCAAATCCTCTCTCAGATACCCATCTTTTGCTCTCATGTTATGTCCCTGTGTGTGTGCAATGCTTGTCTGCTCCCTCTTCTGCTCAGTCCTGTTCGGGCATTAACATGTTGAGTTTCTCATAAGAGTAGGAACAAATTTAGGTTCCCCAAAAAAGCATACAAAATATACTTAGCTGTACATTGCAGATATTAAAACTTGCACGTGGACAGCTATTCTGAGAGCAATGAAAACCGAATTTCTCCACGGCGAAAGCGATGGCTAAGTGGGTTATACGATGCTCTTTTGTTCTCCCCCTAGAGCAGAACTGATGCCTCGAATTTTCTCAGCAATCGCAGACGTTCCAATGCAGCTTGGAAAATAAAAGTTACTTTTGTCTCAGCTTTTATTCCAGCTCTGACAGCTTGGATAGAAACCCCCACAGAAATGCATTAGAAATACAGAATGTGAAAAGCCCAAGATCAGGTGTAATAGCAATCACTTTTAAAGGTAACACAAGTTACACGGATTAAATAATACAGGTTCCTGTGTCAACAATAAGCAACGTCGTCTTGAGTTGGTTGCCCATGTGACTCGGTCATCCAATTTATGCAAGTATCACGCAAAGAGTGGCATTTTATGGAATTGGAAGAGTATTCATTAAAACCTTTCATCTGTCTGGGTTTGATTTATGTGACTTGCACTCTGACCTGATGTGTTATACCCAACGGTGGTGTTGGGCTACAAGAACAATTCCATGAGCTCGAATTTCAGTACAGCCACAAATTAAGTAAACAGCAAACCGATTTTGCTGCAAGTTAGCGTGCTCTGAGCATCTCTTTTGTGGAGACTGGTCTCTGTTCATCACCCACCATGCTGTCCCTTTGCTTAGTGGTGCACTCACTTTTCCTGGCTTCTTCCTGCTTCAGCAGTCCAGTGACAGAAGTCCATTCTTGAAGACCCTCATGGGCCATAATAAGCCTTTGGCAAAGGGTCCGCTGCAACTGCCGCAGCCTCAGTCGTAACCTCGAAAGGTTCCACAGGGTCAAAGTCCGCGCCTCCGTATGCGCCCTCGCTGCCAGTAGCACCTTCCGTCTCGGCATCCATGAGCCAGGAGGGTCCAGAGATCTCCGGCTGCTGCTTAGGACACTCAGGTTCTGTGTCCAAACTTTCTGTACCCAGCAGCCATGAATGTCCCGTGGCTTCATTCATCTGTTCGGGAAACTCCAGGCCTTCCGGACACTGCAGCTTGAGCAGTACGTCACGCAGCTGGCTAGCGTGCCGCTGCAGTTTGGGGATTGGGTATGAAAAATAGGGGGAAAAGTGAGGAAGAAGAAGAATGAGAAGGAAATATTGAAATACATATACTTGCAAAATGTCTTAAAACCAAAATCTGCATTGCATAATTTTCAATTTGAAAACAGTCTGAGAACAATATTTTTGTACAAACTAATCTTCCCCACAGATGTTTTTTTTAAAGCTTTCTCAAACAAAAACTGATATATCATATGCATTTCGTCTAATCCCCTTAAATTCAACAATTCCTGTATTCCAATTCAAAACATGCTTACATTCAATCCTTGTACGATGAACTTCATGAAGAGTATAAAACAAACAAAAAACCTGATGCAAGAGCTGCATTTTGTGTACAGGGGGAGCCAGCATTTGTTCAATGTCTGGATTAAAGTGCACTCAAGCCTGGCCCGGGCCCGGCCTTGGTCACAAAGAATCTAGCAGCTCTCCCAAACCAGCCAAGCATGACTGCTCACCGAAAATCTACACATTCCATTTACACCAGTGACACCTGCATGTGTAATGCCTCCAGCCTCCGATGGAAATTATCGCACCAAATGGCATGAGCCCCTCTTGTTTACTGTGACATGCTGTGCTGAGCCAATGGAAAGACATTTACTTCCTAAGCTGCACCTTTGTAGGCAAAACCCCCAAAAAACCCCTCAAAGTCTTGCAAATGCTATCACATTCATTTTTTATTTCTAGTCTATTCACCTTTACTTCCAATAACATCACAATGATATGAAATATAAGTTGGCCACCAACCAAGCTAGAAGAAAGGCCCATTTATTTGAATTTTTGTGTGTCATTGTATGTGGGCTGGCAGGATAACCTAGAGGTACTCTCCTCTAAGCTGTCTAGCCTGGGTTTGAATCTCCATCCAGCTATAAAATGTCATCCTGGTGTTTCACAGGCAGGCTGATTCATAATATGTGTACGCTGTACCTTGGATTGGCATTAAACAGTCGTTCCGTCTGCTGGCATTAGTTTGTGGATACAAAGATCATACAATGTCCTTTGTGAAAAGTAGGTGACCAATCACCAGCACCCTGAACAAATTACAAATTCCTGCCCTGACTTCCTGTGTTGGAGTGGCGACCCATCGATGATTGTAAACCTAGCTCACAAAGTCCTTCCGCAGAACCGAAACTCTGCATAGAGCATGATGCACAAAATTGTGTGCAGTAAGAATATTTTGATGCCATCATGTTGAAACCAGGCATATAATTTTGATTTTAATCAATTTGCACCCAGCAGTGTGAGAAACAATTGAAACTAGAACGGTACACGGGAGAGCGCATATCTCCGCCAGGCTGAACCGTTTACGTTTTGTATCCCAATGAAAGGCCGGATCTGGATCCAGACCTCAACCAAAATCGAATCGGCTTGTTCTTGTCACCAAACCAACTCATTCAGTGAGTTTTGTCATAAGTCACCCACAACTTTCTGAGATATCATGCTTTATATTGGTTTTTGCCCTATCAATCAATGGTGAAGAATCACTTAAAATTTATTTTATCTGGAGTCGGATCTTCACCAAAATCGAATCAATTAGTCCTTGTCACACACCCAACCTGTCCACCAAGTTTGTCCGAATCCGTTCCTAACTTTTTGAAATATCGTGCTATATATCGTTTTTGGCCCTTTCTCTCAATGGTAAACAATCACTTAAATAATTATAGTATCCGGATTTGCATCCAGATTTTTACCAAAATCTAATCATTTCGTCCTTGTCAAACACCCAACCCCTCCAGCAAATTTCATTCGAATCCGTCTGCAACTTTTTTGAAATATCCTGTTCACAAACAGACAGACAGACAGACAGAGTTGAAAACAACCTCTGTCCACCTTTCGTGAAGGAGGTAATTAGAGACTAACTTACTTCCCTGATATTTGCCAATTTACTGGCGTGATATATAAAAATAGGGTCAACAACCCTGGGCACTCACCTGGTAGGAGAAAGCAGCATACTGCACCAACTAAAGGTTTGTTAAACAGTATCACAGTATTTTAAAACAATTTCAATGGTTGCTAGGAGACAGTGCAGCATTTAGAATCATACCAACATAATCATAAGACTTTAAAAAAAAAAGATTTGAGGGGCAACCCCCCGATAGACTGTCTTAGACCCCGATTTTTGTAATGCCATGAACAAACTTTAGTACATCATGGGTGATGAAGGTTGTTTGTGGGCAAGTTCCATTGAAATAGTGTGTGGAGTTTCGGAGAAGAGAGCAAATACCTATTTTGTGGGGTTCAAACCCCCTGCAGACCTCCTTAGATCTCGATTTTATAATGCCATGAACAAACATTGGTACATTACAGGTGACGAAGGTCGTGGTCAATTTCATCAAAGCCATGTATATAGTTCTATTTTGGTGGGGTCAAACCTGGACCCACTTTAACTCCCTTAGACTCCCCTAGACACCGATTTTTTAAATGTCGTGAACAAACTTGAGTTCCAACATACCAAATATAATTTGTGCAAAGTTTGGACACAATCCCATCATCGGTTTCGGAGAAGAAGCTGCAGGTGTTTATGGATGGACAGACAGACAACCCGCCATCCCATAAGCTACCCGGAACTAAGTTCCAAGTGAGCCAAAAAAACTAAACTAGTGAGCTAAAGATAGCACCGCAAAGCGGGCGTAACCCCTCAGCCCATGCATCGTGGAAACCAATTTCAAGATGGCTGCCGTGGCGGCCATATTGAAAATCGCAGCATGCCCATTTTCAAAAGGAACCTTCCTCTACTCAACCCCAACACACACTGCAAAAATGGATTTAATCGAACAAGCTGTTCTGCTTGAAATTGACGGAAACCAATTTCAAGATGGCTGCCGTGGCGGCCATATTGAAAATCGCAGCGCGCCAATTTTCAAAAGGAACCTTCCTCTACTCAACCCCGACACACACTGCAAAAATGGATTTAATTGGACAAGCCGTTTTCCTTGAAATTGACGGAAACCAAAAGTTGACGGACGCCCGGAGGACGCCCGTGACGACAATACCCCTTAGCCCAATTTGGGCTGAGGGGTGAAAAAGAAGAAGCTGGTCGACGATACTTTTGCCCCTCGGATCAAGGATATACTAATTTCCACTTACACCATCTCCAATACACCCAACTCAACAGTTTCCCACCTTCAGAGCAGCTGCGTGATGTGCCATCGTTCTCCCAACTCGTTTGTCCGCACTGTACTGCTGGATGTCTGCGATCCATTCCTCACAGTGAGCCATTACTTCCATCCGCTTCAAGTAGAAATGCCTGAGAATTACCTGGTCACACAAGGAGGTCGACATCACGCAGTGCAGATAGAGCAAGAAACAGGAAGTCATATTCAGTAGGAAACCGCAATTAGCAAATTATTAATAAGCAATAACTGACACCAAACATCTCAAGGGTGATTGATTGTACAATGCTGGTTAAGAAAGTAAAACTAGAATTTATTTATTTATTTATAGCAAAACCCATTGTTGAAAGTGCATTTAACAAGATGGTGTATTTTCGATTGAAACGCATTATTCAATTTGAAGGTGCTCCTTTCAATGACATCACAAAACACCAAAATCCAAAGTTCCTGATGTTATTTGGACGACTATTATTTTCAAAAATAGGTGGCACCAGATTTATTCACCAGTAAATCGTTATAAATCGCACTACTGATTGTAACAACAATGAGAAATGAACTATAGCCAGTTCCCCAGTATCTGCAGGAAGTAGGCCATTGATCAATTTCACAGCCTGAGCGTCGACACCTTCAGAAAAAATTCCGATAATTAACTTAGCCACCGAGCAGTATGCTGTATCGACTGAAGGAAAGTATTTTTTTGCATGCAATGAGATAATGTCAGGACCTTCGGTCCACTTGAATGGTGCATGGCCTCTTCCACACCAAAGCACCATGAGTCCATGCAGCAACTGTTAAGTCGCTACGTTGAATTATGGCACTCTTTTGAAGCTGAAGTGGATGGATTGTACGACCGAAGAGGAAAAGGTGATAAATGACCTAGAAGGGCCTTGACGAAGACAAATGTGCCTCTGCAGGTCTTTGAATTTTAATGGCTTGATGCACTCCCAACTTCAATGGTTTATTTGTAAAACTTAAAGGTTGAATCGGAATGCTGACAGCGTCGTAAAGCGTTGGAAAACATTGCTTCCAAGAAAGGAAGTTAAAGTGCCGTACGTTGCATAAAAAATATCCCACTTGATGCTGACATGTAGACAAATGTGAAAATGAGACCAGTTTCATCTTGAGCATTGATTGTTTTCCATCAAACATCCGAATCATTTACAATCACCACAAATGAGTTTGCATGCAATCTTTTCCAAGCAACGTTAAAGCTGCTCATTCATGAAACCAAAATGTAAGCGAACCCCTCACGTCGGATTTAATTTTCAAATCATCTGGGTCTCAAGGATCAAGGGATAGTCGTCCCAAAATCAACAAAGCGTGATTCGTATCTCTCTTAAAAGAGACCGTTTCTATGGAAACAGAATGATACGCAATAAGCAGATGCATTGAATTGCAGATTCATTCATTGCATTGTGTAAACTGAACAAAGACTTTAAACCAACACAAACACATGAAAAAACAACAAAAAAACCCCAATAGCACATCCACAATAAATAATGCAAGCTCGACAAAAGCAAGTAACTGAGAGGAAACTAATTGTGTGTGAAGGTAAAGGTTGAGAGGAGGGATTAACACAAATAAACAAGAGGTCATAGACTGGTAATTGAGAAATCAGTCGGTGCGGCATTGCCCTTTGTACCTCAAAAACAAAGCTTCCTAGTTTTTGATTGCTGAACCAATTCAGTGAACCAATATGCAAACGGTGTTCAAATTTCAAATCAATCGGATGAACAAATATTGTCGTCTCCAAATATCAGCTTCCTAGCTCAAAAGGTCCCTGAGATATTGCCCAGATGAGAAAGAGAATAAATAAGTGATTGATAATAAAAAATAAATAGATAGTAATCGTAAAATAATTAAATTACTAACTAACTGGCTTATAGCATACCTAAACAACCACCATTTCATTCAAATCTGTAACTTCTTGAAAAAAGTAAATAATTAATCGATGAATTAAATAATTAATCGATTAATCAATACATTCATAAATCAAAAATACCATTTACAGACAAATCACTTGGTCATTATCATGTCCAAATATCAGCTTCCTAGCTCAAAAGGTGCCTGAGATAATGCCCAGATGAGAAAGAAAATAAATAAGTACTTAATAAATCGACAATAATTAAGTAATTAATCAATTAATTGATTAATCAAAAAATAAATAAATACTGTTTTTACCAAAGCACATGCTCGCTATTTTGACAAAGTTTCAATTTCCTAGCTCAAAGGATGGCTGAGATATTGCCCAGACAAACAAAGAAGAAAGAAAACAAAAAAGAAAGAAAACAAACAAAAAAAAGAGTGAAAACTGAGTACTCCCTTTTGGCTTGCGTCATCGCCAGGCTCCCTTCGGCGCCCGGCAATGACGTCATGAAACGCCTGGAGATGGGATAGGAAAGGAGCAGAGCACAAAATTTTCGTATCTGGATCCACACCAAAATCGAATCAATTAATCCTTGTCACACACCTCACTTGCCCAACAAGTGTTGGCTGAATCCATCCACAACCTTTTTGAGATATCGTGCTATATATCGTTTTTGGCCTTATCTCGGCAATGGTGAAGAATGACTTAAAACATCTGGTAGCCGGATCCGGAACTTCACCAAAATCTAATCAATTCGTCCTTGTCACACACCAAGCCTGTCCACCAAATATCGTCCCAATCCGTCCACAACCTTTTGAGATATCCTGTTCACAGACAAACAGGCAGGGGTGAAAACATAACCTCTGCCCACCTTCGGTTGCAGTGGTAACTAGAACGCCACTCAGTAGAGCGCATACTCCCGCCGTGGGTTTAGTTGGAATAATACGTTTTGTATGACATCCCCTCTCCCCAAAACAATAAATGAACAAGCGTTATGCCTAGGTCCCCCGTCGTTGAAGTGATGTGAGTTGACAAAGTGGAAGACGCAAGGCGGCCATCTTGGATTTTGACGTGGTGACCCAATTTTCAATAGCGTTCTTCCTTATGCGTAGATACACCCACACACCAGATTAGAAGTCAGTAGTTCGTTTATTTTTCAAGATATATTGCTCACAAGGTTCAGACATACATGGCGGCGGCCATCGTGGATTTTAACGTGGCGACCCAATTTTCAATAACGTTCTTCCTTATGCCTAGATACACCCACACACCAGATTAGAAGTCGGTACTTCGCTTATTTTTCAAGATATTCCGCTCACAAGGTTCAGACATCCATGGCGGCGGCCATCTTAGATTTTGACATGGCGACCCAATTTTCAATAGTGTTCTCTTCCTTATGCCTAGATACACCCACACACCAGATTATAAGTTGGTACTTCGCTTATTTTTCAAGATATTCCGCTCACAAGGTTCAGACATACATGGCGGTGGCCATCTTGGATTTTGACGTGGGTTGCACCCACATACCAAATTAGAATTCGGTCCTTCGCTTACGCATGCACGCACGGACGTTCGCACCCACGCCCGCATGGACGCACGCACACACGGACGGAGGGGAAAACCATGGTCTCCCTTTCGCTCCGCGGTGTGACGGGGGACAAAAAGAAAGTAGGCCCTAACTGTCAGAGAATTAATTTTGATATATCTCGGAATTAGAGGAGAAAAACATCATTGAATAATAAGAATAAAAGCTTTAATGCAGTAAAACAGAAAAAATCTTTCTCAAAAAAATTCCCCAAAAAAATTCCTGGATCCGGAATAATATCCTGAGCTTCACCAAAAACTAATCAATTCTTCCTTATCCCAAGGGCAATCATCCCACCAAATTTCATCCAAATCCGTTTAGAACTTTTCCAGATATCTTGTTCACAAACACACGAACATACGAACACACACACACACGGACGGACACAATCGAATGCATTTCTCCCTGGCGGAAGTAATAAACCTGAAAATCGCAGAGCCAGAATTATTTATTTGGTCTGGGTAGCCCATGCGAGGTTTCTTCTTCTTCAGCCACTCACAACCCTGGGTGAATACGCGATCTTTTAAAAAAAAGTTGGAATTTTGCCAAATCTGTATTATTCGTTTGTTAATATACCTCAGCCATTGACAAATCTGGAATTATAATTTTATTTGAGGTTCAAATTAACCTGGGAGATTGTGTCAAACGATGCCTGCAAGTCTGTACATGTGATAAATAATTAATCGTCCACAGTCGAAGAACTCTTCTTCTTCACGCAATAACAACTTCTAGCTTCCAGACCGTACATCCAATCATCTTCAAATTTTGCGCACTTGTTACTCTTCATGACTTCTGGTACAGTATGAAGTTTCACGTCGATCAATGAAGTGGTTCAAGAGATATAAATGTTTTTATTATTTGCGTTTAATTAACTATGTCTGCCAAACCATGGGACCTATCGCAAATTGCAAAAGGGCATTTTAGTAGACTGATATGCTGAACAGATCTGTGAAGTTTCCCCTCAATTGGATCACAAATGAGGGAGGAGCTAGGTGTTAAAGGTTTGTGTTTAAAAACGTCATAACTCTGAAACCATGTGATGCATGACGTCATGCTCGCTGACTTTTTTGTTCGTTATGGGTATGCGATTCTGCCTGCAAAGATTGGCCTCGATCTGTTCAGGCATTTTGGAGAAAACTGGATTTTAGTGTTTTTCACTCAAAACAATATGGCGGCCAAACCACGTGACCTGTGACGTCATAATTACCATTAAAATATTCTACAGACCGAGTCCCTCCTATGGTGAAAATTTGCTCTCAATCGGTCCAATTATTGCAGAGAAAATGGTTTTTAAAGGAAAACAGAAAAAAAAATTCCCCAAAAAAATTCGTGGATCCAGAATAATATCCTGAGCTTCACTAAAAACTAATCAATTCTTCCTTATCCCAAGGGCAATCATCCCACCAACTTTCATCCAAATCCGTTCAGAACTTTTCCAGATATCTTGCACGCACACGCGCGCGCGCACACACACACACACACACACACACACACACACACACACACACACACACACACACACACACACACACACACACACACACACACACGGACGGACGGACGGACGGACACGAGCGAATGCATTACTCCCTGTCGGGAGTAACAAAAGGCAAAAAGAGTTGAAAATCACCCGAAATTAACTTTTTTCATTACACAAGCCGCAGAATCAGCCTTAAATCTGTGGTTTGTAGCACGAGATCAATCGTGTTTCAAAATTTGACTTTTTTTTTACTTCCGTTATGCAAATGAGGCACTTCCGTCAATTTGCGTGATGTGAAAGTTGCACAACTCATTGACGGTCATGTACGTCTGCATTTCATCACAAGTTATTCTAGCAATCAATATGCCGATGAGCTAAGCTTTTAAATGTTCAAATCATCGAGAAATTTTCCGACATAACTCAGAAATCGTTTTTTTTGCATTCCTGACCCATAGAAAGATCATCAACGATCATGTGCTTTGTGATTGAAAAACCTCGGAATGACCAAGTTCAACATCTAAACGTATGTTCATTCAAAATATCATGTTGTTTACGAAGACCACTTTGAGCCATCAGCATTCATATTTGATCAACAGGTGATCACTACCTTGGGAAACAAGCCTCTGAAATTGCTGAAACACGACGCTGTACTGACACTTACCGGGAGAGAGTTAACTTCATTTGAAACCACGCACATGTGGTCCAAGCTCAGAGCTAGTTCTCAAGTAGTTATCTATCTTACTAGAATACTAGAAGAGCCGACCTGTCGCTTCGCTGATGGATCAACTAGTTGTCCTGTTTGCCAAAAATGGCTATATGACTGTGTCTGTAATGTGGCCGTAGATCACGATAAACTCGACCAGCAGATGGGAATATTTCATCAGTTTATGAAGTGCCCTCAGGTCACGTATTGGTTGGTGGCTCATTGTGGCTTGTTTGTCATATGCCCGAGGGCATTTTGCATTCTCCTAAGATAGCCGATCGATCTCGCAGGAGCGAGCCAGAGATCCTTCACCAGAGTCTTCCGTATAAATGTTATTGTTCTGCACAAACTGGCCCACAGCACGGTGAGAGCCAATGGATCCTGCAGGAGTGGTCTGCGAACGCGCCACAATGGCTTAACCTTCAAGCCGGGCTCATTTACAGCCTCAACTGACTGTCGTATAGTTTAGGTTTACCCACCAATTCTTTTTTACTACTTCACCATTGTGGTCCATCTATTCGACCTGTTGCTCCATGCAGGTTGTAACACATATCTCATTTCTATTGCAATCCTGCTGGTTGCTTCACTGACGGGTTCAATCAAAAGACAGAGACACTTGCGTTTTCCACCCCTTTCCCTCCTCCCTCGGAGGTTAAGTAGACTCGGAGGTTAAGCAGGCGGAGGAGGTCAAGTAGACTGAGGTTACATTTTCACCCCTGTCTGTTTGTCCGTCTCTGAGAGCAGAATATCTCAACGTTATGGACGGATTTAGACGACATTTTTTTTGTATACAAAATCGAGGATCGTGTAAGAGCTAACATTAATCACACACAAAAAAAATGGACACACAAAACATACAATAAAGGGAAGCACGCAAGTACAACAGCAGAGCACAGGGACATCGGGAGATCTGTGGGAGGGAGAGGGCTTGGGGGGAGGAGGCATGGGGAAAGGAAGGGGATGGGAGAGGTATAAAACACATGGACTTGGACACTAGGACTTCCAGGAAAGAAGTCGATATTTAAAAAAAGTGGATCTGGGGTGAATTAACGGGGGTAGAAAGGATCAAGGTTTTGGATGGGGGAAGATAAGAGATGGTGGTGAACAGCTGTTTTAAAGACCTGGAGGGAGGCGTGGGATTGAAGAGAGTGAGGGAGTTGATTCCAGAGGCGGGAGTAAAGAGGACAGTTTGGGTGTGTGACAAGGACAAAATGATTAGTTTTTGGTGAAGATCCAGATCCAGGTGCGAGAATTTTTTAATTTGTAAGTGATTCTTCACTATTGAGAGATGGAGCCAAAAAACAATATACAGCACGATACTTCTAAACGTTGTGGATGGATTCTGACAAAACTAGGTGCATGAGTTGGGTCAGTGACAAGAACAAGCCGATTAGATTTTGGTTCAGGTCCGAATGCAGATCCGGCCTATCAGTGGGATGCAAAATGCAAACCATTCAGCCTGGCGGAGGTTTGCTCTCTACCAAGTGCCGTTCTAGTCTGTAATGGGCCCAGACGTCTGAGGCACCCTGTATACTTGCGAATCTTCGATTTCGTAAGTAATAAATATAAAACACAATGCAACTGACCAGAAGCAGGGAGCGAACGTTGACATAATGATGATGAAGTACTCAGCCTCCAAGCAGAAATTGACGTTGCGTCACAAAATTCAGACAGGTCACAAAACCAAATGTAAAAGTTTGAAGCAGAAGAGTTAAAGCAAAACGTTTCCACTTGTCACTTAGTTCTGATAGACATGAGCGGTGTGCCTGCAGATGATGACATTTTGACCAGAAAGTGGACCGAAGTATTGGTTTATTGTCAAGAAGGTCAAACAAAAATGCTCTTCCTCCCCATGAAAAAGCGAAATGAAAACGGTGCTTCCAGACTATCACCGCACTTCTGAAGAAGAAGCAAACTCACATTAAAGAGCAATTGACGGATGGTGAAAGTACGCCAGAGCACTCGGTTCACATACTGAGGAAATCAAATCCCATAAACCTTGAAATATAGAAAGAAAAGTCTTCACCGTTGGAATCGACACTTCACCAGAAACTGACACGTTCCAAGTGACACTGCTGGCCTTTTGAAATCTCCCGCTTAGCTTGCCATCTTCCACACCTGACCCCAAACAACTCCCATCACTCTTTACATCGATGCTTGTTTGATACAATATTACTTTTTCACGAGTTAAGGTTCAGGTTTAATCCACTGTAACCAAACTGCCAGCCATATTGCACTTTCTGTGAGCCTTGAGTGAGTTGTGACGTTGCTGATGTTGTAACCTCATCAGAACTGACTCTTCTCCTTTCCAGCCAACCATATCGCCACCTTCCCCTGATTCCGCCCTCCTTTTTATATCAATGAGTATAATAAGGCCTTGCACATACGTCTTGGACTCCAGGTTGAAGGAAACATTGTGGTCAATAGGTCAGACCTGAGCCTGAATTGTCAAGTGTGGGTTAGATTGTAGCAAACTATAAACGGACATTTTGCTACAGTCGAAGCAGCGTATGGGGCAGGGGTGGTTGTGGTGGTAATATATCGTACACAAAGGCAACTGTCCCATGTACAATAATGTGGATGTAGAAGATTGCATGCCACCTTTAAAAAACAAGGAAATCTCTGGCCTAATACAGTTTTTTGATTCTGATGCACCATACTCTGTTATTTTTACTTGCAAAATCGAAGATTTTTCAAGTATATTGGTCGGTTGTGTTTGTGACTCTGTTTGTTAGTTTGTCACCGGCCTACAGGTCACAATTTTCAACCGATCTTCACCAAACTTCACCAAGTGGTAGAGTTGGTCAAATGCCAGAAGCCTATTGTTTTTGGGGTCAATAGATCAAAAGGTCAACATAGGCCAAAGGTCACCAACTTTGCTAAATTTCTAAAATCCTCAATTTTCATCCGATTGACTTGAAATTTGAAGACCACTTGCATATCTGGTCATTGAATTCAACCACCAATAATTTTTGAGGTCAACATAGGCCAAATGGTCAACATAGGCCAAATTTCTAAAATCCTCAATTTTCATCCAATTGACTTGAAATTTGGAGAGGACTTGCACATCTGGTCACTGAATTCAACCACCAAGTATTCTTGAGGTCAACATAGGCCAAATGGTCAACATAGGCCAAATTTCTAAAATCCTCAAATTTCATCCAATTGACTTGAAATTTGAAAAGGACTTGCATATCTCGTCATTGAATTCAACCACAAATTATATTTTAGGTGAACATAGGCCAAAAGGTCAACATAGGCCAAATTTCTAAAATCCTCAATTTTCATCCAATTGACTTGTAATTTGAAGAGGACTTGCATATCTGGTTACTGAATTCAACCACCAAGTATTTTTGAGGTCACCATAGGCCAAAAGGTCAACATAGGCCATCATGTATCATTGGAAAACTTTTGGGGGAGGGTGGATTTTGCAAGTATCGTGCTACGCATGACGTTTTCTTGTTATTCTGTCTGTTTGTCACCGGCCTACAGGTCACAATTCTAAACCGATCGTCATGAAACTTCACCAATTTGTAGAGGTCGTCACAAATGAGAAGCCTATTGATTTTGAGGTCAAAGGACGTCTGGAGGTCAAATTTCCAAAATCGCCATTTTTCATCCAATTGACTTGAAAATTAAAAAACAGCATTTGCACATCGAGTCACTCAATACGAAAACCAACTATTTTTGAGGTCAAAGGTCAACTCAAGGTCAAGCTTCCAAAATCATCAATTTTCATCTGAAAAAAAAAACCCATCAATTTTCATCCGATTGACTTGAAAATTTAACAGCATTTGCACATCGAGTCACTAAATTGGGAAACTATTTTTGAGGTGAAAAGGTAAACTCAAGGTCAAACTTTCAAAATCATCAATTTGCATCTGAAAAACCATCAATTTTCATTCGATTGACTTGAAAATTTAACAGCATTTGCATATTGCCTCACTGAATTGGGAAACCAATTCTTTTGAGGTCAAAAGGTCAACTCGAGGTCAAACTTCAAAAATCATCAATTTTCATCTAAAAATCGTCACTTTTCATCCTGGACAAAAATATCCTATTGACTTTGATCAAGATTGTCAATTTTGATCTTGATGAAATGGACAATTTTCTGGATCAATTGCAACCACTTTTTCGGGGGAGTGGTGAGAAGGGGGGTTGGGGGGGGGGGGCTGGGGAGGAGGTGGATTTTGCAAGTATCGAGCTCTGCATGACCTCTTCTTGTTTTTATGTTGAAGGTTCCAGTCACGGACTATATAGTCCTCATCAAGGCCAGGCCTTAAATAAAAGAACTGCATTGATAGAAAAGGGAAGAAAGAGAGAATGGTTTAAGAGTTTTTGAGGAAGTAAAAAATATGCTTTTTAAAAAGGGGAAGGTCATAAGTGTTTGTACATACATGGGAAGGTAGAGTTCCAAAGTTTGACAGTGGAGGGGAAGAAACAAATATTACAACAGCCCACCCTTGAGTTGCCAATGGCCACACAATAATCATGCGATGTAGTGGCTTGTCTACTACTTGATGTAGTAGTAGTATGAATACTCATTCATAGAGCGTCGGTGCTGCCAGGACAGTTTCTTGGCGAGGTTTATACGGAGTTATACTTTACCATTGCCTTCCCAGCAGTAGTCAGGGTAGGAATTCGGAATTTGGTCACGGTGCCGGCGATAGCTCACCTACTCTTTGCGAAGGGCACCGTGGGATCTTGAACGTATACCAACTAATTCTGGCAGATGGGATGCCCATTTAACGTTCATCCGAACGACAGCACACACATTGATGATTCATCCCGTCTGTGAAACACCAGGATTACAGTTTATAGCTGGGCCGAGATTTGAATCCAGGCGAACCAGCTTTTAGGCGAGTGTGCATACCTCTCGGGCCTAGGCCATCCTGCGAGCCCCTAATACATCTCACAGTGCGGTTGTTGTCTCAGCAGTAGCCCCAACACTCTAAACACATTGACATTCCGAGGTTGTTGGCAAGTCACATGTGAACGGCGATCTTTGGCTACGAAGGGCAACCATGATGAATGCTGTGATGCCAGCTTAAAATCCCATATCCTGTGGTTCGCAGATTGTTTACAAATTTAATTGCCATAAAGGTAAAGGTAAACCAAAAATATGCGAATGTCCTTTGTGTACAGCAGATGAATTGTCGCAAGCACTCTGAACAAATTCCAAAATCATTCACAATCGGTCGGATATTCCGCGTCGACATGGCGGCCCATCTCGGATTGTAACCGTTACCAAATAAACAGCATCGGCAGAATTGACACCCTGTATAGAGCATGGTGAATGATAGGTAATTCAATTGATAAACAATGTGGCATGTGTGCGAAAATGGTATGATGGACCATAGTGAGTGCACATGCCTGTGTACGTGAGCAGGACAGTTCAAAGTTGACATGGATCTTTCTAATAAATAAATAAAGGACAGGGAAGTTGATGAAATGTCACCTGCTTCTCAATGTGTTCATTAACCTGTGATACATACACCACTTATCCCATAGATGTGGTCTTGCCTTTGTGCCGTCTGTACAAACCACAGGGATGGGGATGCAGCCATTTGAGGAAACGAGCTTTGATGCATTAAGCATTCATAAAAATGTCACCCAGATGTTATTGCAATGGTCCAAAACGTGATGAAAATCACAAGATGACAAAAGTCTGGATTGTACGGGAGATGATTTGGAGCTTTCTAACCCATCTCCGCAATAGTAGTGATTATCACATTTACCATTTAAAGGGTGACCATTATGGTGCAGTAAAGTCATGCCCCGAGACAGCAGGGCCGGCCATCATCTGCAGTGCAAGTGCGTAGATGTTTTTCCCACATTCAATAAATTCAATGCGAATTAAACAATTAACATCCCAAAACACTACGGCATTGCCACAAGCTTCCTGGCTGATGGGGACGAGGAATCAATGCACTCCATGCCGGATTGCTTTGACTCTGAAATAAAAGTATGGACTCGGGTCTCATCAGATATCACATTCTTCTTCAATAAATCATTTCCCTCCCTCTGGTAGCGTTCCAGGAATCCTTCTGATGCAACGGCCAAACGAGGTGATTATGATTGAACGTGACGGCCATATTGAAATTCAAATGAGAATGAATGAGTTTGTACAACTCGAACAATGGCGTAGAATTTATTTTGCACCCTTATCGACAGTAGTCCGGGTGATTCTCCATAATTAGCTGTTCAACACATTTAGTGTTTGCTTGAGTGGCAGCGGATGCTTTCACGTGAGAATGCTCAACGCGGTTCACTAATTATTGGCCTTTTTATTATCTATAATCCACACCATCCGAGAAACACACAACTACGTAAAATAAAGGAATCCGCACATTGCGCAGTCTCCACTGTGAATTTCACCTGGTTTGATGTTATTCTTCACGAGTAAATCAACGATTCACTTACTGTCCCACAGCTCGTTTTATCCTAAATGTTTTACCAGCATTGATGTCACTTCCCATATAATTTGATAGGTCGGCAGTGGTATTGCACAAAATCCCTGCATTTAACAATTACCATTGCATCTTAAAGAATTAATAAAACAAAGACCACACTGTGGTCACAACTTGCAACAAAATCTGGTAACGAGATGATTGGGAAACGCATATTTAAAGCGCCATTAAAAGACGAACAGCGTGATTGGGAAACACACATTTAATGCGCTATTGAAAGATTAACGCGACACCTCTTATCCATGTTACCCTCCCCGTGGTTATATCAGAACTATCTGATTCGTCACACGGTTACGGATTGATTAACCCCAATATTGTGCCATTCAAAAATTTTGTAACGCTACTTTTTATAGTAATTCGCGTGATGTAGCATAATGCTTAATGACATAACGCACCATTTTGGGTAGCAATCTTGGTAAGCAGACTTTTGGGCCACCCTGTATATCAGGCGATGATGGGGGATCAACAAACAGTTGGAGTTACCATAAACAGTGAAGACGGCATTGATTGCTTAAGTCACCTTTCCCGCATGCTAAACATCACAAAACAAGAACGAGTCTCTTCCACTGATGACAATTCAGCATCGTCCACGGGGTGGGCCGAGAGAATGTGGACAGATGTAATATGAAACAATTGTAGAGGAATTGAAGGAACAAAAGAAAAGTATTATGAAGAGGCAATAATATCGAAGCCAAATTATATGCTACGAAGTGCCAGGCATGAAAATGGATTTCATTTTTGCAGCCGCAGAGGAAGGATAGTTGCAAATTCAACCCACTGTGACATCAAGCGGGAATCAAAACCTTTATGTAGGATGCTACACTGAAAGGTGTGTGTGTGTGTGTGTGTGTGTGTGTGTGTGTATATGTGTATGTATGTGTATGTGAGTGGGTGTGTGTGTCCTTGTATATTGTGACTTACGTTTGTATATTTACATGTGTTATGTCAAAAGTTCATTCATCAGATAACAAGTGCAGTTGATGCCATTTATTCTGTGCTAACTGCATGTAAAGTGTTAACAAAATATATAATGCAGGCCAGGCATGAAACATGTGGTCATGAGAACAGAGCAAACCGTTGGTATCCATTGCTGCAATTCAATATTTCCCCCCAGCTAACCTTAATCTCTCCCTCCCCATTAAACCTGATGGTGAGAAGTTCAAACTGCTTGAGCTCAAGCTGACTGGATGGCCTAGCTGGTGCAGGCCTCTGTGCTTGCACCAGGTAACCCCATCAAAAGTAAATTAATGTACAGCGCCATGAAAATTAAAAGTAAACTATATATAGTTTTTTATTTAAATCGAATTATACCACATATAATTCGAAAAGTGTCTACTCCTTTGTGTTTGTTTGTTTGACGTTTATGCACTCATGGACCACAAGAAGGCATGAATTGTAAAAAAACGGTGGTTGAATACAGGGATGGGAAGGGGAAGCGGGGAGGAGAGAGGTTGGGGGAGGGAAGAAGGGGGAGGGAGGGAAGTGCACAGGAGGGTTTATGGTGGTTTAAAAAAAATCTCACAGGGGTTCAAGGTGTGGGGCGCACCCAAATTCTAATTAAAAGCATGAAGGAACTGCGCTCCAACGCGAGTCGAAAGAATTGACGCGACCAAAGACGGAATTCGTCCGAGTTGCTTTATTGAAACAAAACAGCTCAGGTATTCTGACAAAAGCCCGTTTATCGGGCAGCAATATATATACACATTTATGTCGGGAAGTTTGCCCGGCAAAAGCTATACCGGGCATGCCCGGGTGTCAAGGGCGAGCCTTGGAAAGGCGAGTCTGGACCTGCCTGGGCGTGTTTGGCTGCGGCCTGGCAGGTCGAGGCTGGGCGTGCCCGGGCGCTCTGGACGAGCACTGGAAAGGCGAGAGCGGGCATGCCCGGACGCTCTGGGCGAGCCCTGGAAAGGCGATAGCAGGCATGCCCGGACGCTCTGGGCGAGCCCTGGAAAGGCGATAGCGGGCATGCCCGGACGCTCTTGGCGAGCCCTGGAAAGGCGAGAGCGGGCATGCCCGGGAAAGACGAGACCGGGCGTGCCCGGGAGGTTCGGGCGTGCCCGGGAACAGTGAGTCCGGGCATGCCCGGGAGAGGCGCGTCTGGCCGTGTTCTGGCCGGTGCAAGGCGATTGTGTGCATCCAGTGGCAACCGCTACACACGCCCCTCCAGAATCGACCTGCACCGGCAGGGTCAATTTAAGGGGGGTCCGGATGACCCGGCCGAAGCGACCCCTGGAGGGTCGTGGGGAGGGGTCCGACGTGGTGGTGGGTGGTCGAGCGGGGGGAACTGTGGACGGGGGGCGGCCTCGCCGCGGAGGAAGGGCCAACCGTGGTGGTCGGTCGACGTCCATGTGCGCCGGTTTGAGGCGGTCCACAGAGATCCGGTCCGACCGGCCGCCAACAAAGGACTTGTCGCCCCGTCGCAGGACCCGGAAGGGCCCGTCGTATGGCGGCCGGAGTGGCCCCCGGTGCGCGTCATGACGCACAAAGACGTGCTCCGCAGTGCGAAGCGCCGGGGGGACGTAGGACTGGGGGCCACCGTGGCGGGACGTTGGCACGGGGGCAAATCGGCGGGCGGCCTCCTGGAGGTCGGAGCGCTGGTGTGCGGCGGACCAGGGACTGGTAGCGTCGGGCACGAACTCGCCCGGGACGCGGAGCGGCTGGCCATAGACGAGCTTGGCGGCGGACGCCCGGAGGTCCTCCTTGGGGGCCGTGCGGAGGCCCAAAAGGACCCACGGCAGCCGGTCGGTCCAACCGTCGTCCTGAAGGCCGGCCATGAGTGCGGCCTTCATGGAGCGGTGAAACCGCTCGCACAACCCGTTGGCTTGGGGGTGGTAGGCCGTGGTGCGGTGCAGCGTGACCCTCAACGAGCGGGCGACCGCGCCCCAAAGTTCGGACGTGAACTGTGGGCCGCGGTCGGACGAGATGTCCGCCGGTGCACCGAAGCGCGCGACCCAGGTGGCGATGAACGCCTGCGCCACGTCGGCGGTGGTGGTGGAGGTGAGGGGCACGGCCTCCGGCCACCTGGTGGTCCTGTCCACCATGGTGAGCAGGTGGGTGAACCCCCGCGATGGGGGCAGGGGACCCACCAGGTCCACGTGGACGTGATCGAAACGCCGTGCAGGCACGGTGAAAGGTGCCAGCGGGGCCTGGGTGTGGCGGTGGACCTTGCACCGCTGGCAGGCCGTGCAGGCGTTGGCCCAGTCGCGGACGTTCCGTCGAAGGCCGTGCCAGACGAAACGCGCCGACACCAGCTTCTGAGAAGCTTTCCGGCCCGGGTGAGAAAGGCCGTGGATGGAGGCGAAGATGCGGCGCTGCCAGGAAACGGGCACGATGGGGCAAGGCTGGCCCTGGGAGACGTCGCAGAGCAGGACGGTGCCCGCGAAGGGGATGTCGGCCAGGCGGAGGCCCGTGTCCGCCGCCCGGAGGGCCTGCACCGAGGTGTCGGTGGTCTGGTCGGCCGCCATGAGCGCGAAGTCCACGCCGAGGTGGACCGCGTTCGCGCTGGCCCGAGAAAGACAGTCGGCCACAGCGTTGTCTTTGCCGGCGACGTGCCGGATGTCCGTGGTGAATTCCGACACGGCGGAGAGGTGGCGCTGCTGGCGGGCCGACCACGGCTCCGTGACTTTGGCCATTGCGTAGACCAACGGCTTGTGGTCGACGAAAGCCGTGAACGGGCGGCCCTCCAGGAGGTGTCGGAAATGGCGAACGGCCAGGAATAGACCGAGCAGCTCGCGGTCGAACGTGCTGTATTTTAACTCGTTCAGCCGGAGCTGCCGGCTGAAAAAAGCGAGTGGCTGCCAAACCCCGTCCACCCATTGTTCATGGACGGCGCCCACCGCGTAGTTGGAGGCGTCCGTAGTGAGGGCGATGGGCGCATTGAGCACCGGGTGAGCCAGCAGCGTTGCGTCGGCGAGGGCCCGTTTTGCGCTCGCGAAGGCCGCGTCCATGGCCGCGGACCAAACTATGTCATGCTTGGCCGGCTTGCCCCGGAGGGCCTCGTAAAGGGGCCGCATGAGCTGAGCAGCACGGGGCACGAATCGGTGATAAAAATTCACCATGCCGAGGAACTCTTGTAGGGCCTTGATGGAACGGGGACGCGGGAACGTGGTGATGGCCTCGACCTTGGTCGGCAGCGGCACGGCCCCGGTCTTGGTGATGCGGTGGCCCAAAAAGTCAACGGTCGTCGTGCCGAAGTGGCATTTGGCCGGGTTGACAATTAAGCCGTGCTCGCTGAGGCGACCGAACAGTGTTCGGAGGTGGAGGAGGTGCTCGGCGCGGGACGTGCTGGCGACGAGGATGTCGTCCAGATAGACGAAAAGAAATGGCAGGTCGCGCAGCACGCCGTCCATTAAGCGCTGGAACGCCTGGGCCGCGTTCTTGAGGCCAAACGGCATCCTCAAAAATTCGAACAGGCCGAACGGCGTGATGACGGCCGTCTTCGGGACGTCGGCCGCCCGGACAGGTACCTGGTGGTATCCCCGTATCAGGTCAATTTTGGAAAATATGACCCGTCCCGCCAAACGGGCGGAAAAGTCCTGGATGTGTGGGATCGGGTACCTGTCGGGGGTGGTAGCGTCGTTGAGGCGGCGGTAGTCGCCACACGGGCGCCATCCACCCCCCCGGCTTTGGCACGATGTGCAGTGGTGAGGCCCACGCGCTATTGGAGCGCCGCACGATGCCGAGGTGCTCCAACGCGTCGAACTCGGCCTTTGCCATGGCGAGCTTGGCCGGGTCGAGGCGGCGAACCCGGGCGTAGACCGGCGGGCCTGTAGTGGGTATGTGGTGCTCGATCTCATGCCGCACTGCGACGGCCGAAAACGCCGGCCGTGTGAGGGCCGGGAATTCCGCGAGCAGGCGAGCGAACTCGTTCGCCGTCGGGAGGGCGCACGCCAGTTCGGTCGGCGCGGAGCTGCTCATCGTGCACGCCAGGGAGCTGAAGGTCTCGGCGTTGACAAGGCGACGACGTTTGACGTCGACCAGCAGCCCGTGCGCGCAGAGGAAGTCGGCGCCCAGCAAAGCCATGGGGACGCAGGCGGTCACAAAGGTCCACTGAAAGCGCTGGCTGCCGAAGCAGAGGGTGATGTTGCGCGGGCCGAAAGTGCGTATGGCCGAGCCATTAGCAGCGACCAAAGAGGGGCCGCAAACGGCGTCCCGCCTGTCCTGCTCGGAGGCGGGTATGACGCTCAGTTGGGCGCCGGTGTCACAAAGGAAACGCCGCCCGGACGCTTTGTCCCGAATAAAAAGCAAGTTGCCCGAGTGGCCGGCGCTCATGGCTGGGAATGAACGCCGGCCCGGCCGTTTCCCGACTTGCCGAAAGTGCACGGGGGTCGGCACGTCCGAGCCTTGTGTCCGAACCTGGCGTGGTAATAACACCACGCCTGGTCAGGTGGAGGCCCCGGCCGTCGTGTCGGAAGCGGTCGGTGCGGCGTGGCGGCCGCCAGTTTCACCGGCAGTTCGGCCTCCAACCGCGCAGGGCGCTCGGGCGTCGCCTCGGACGGCGGCAGGCTCCAGGTAGCCGCGCCGATGTGTTGGCCCGCCGAGGAGATCTTATCGGCTTCCCTGGCGATGGCGTGGGGATCGGTGATCGACGTGCCAGCCAGGGCGAGGCGTACCGGGTGAGGCAGCTGGCGAAGGAACAACTCGCGGAACAGAAAATCCGGAGAGTGCTCACCGAGCAACGAGAGCATATAGTCCATGCGCTCGGACGGGCGCGTGTCGCCGAGCTCGGGCAGGTCGAGCAGGCGCCGTGCGCGTGCCGCCGGTGAGAGGGCGAAAGCGTCGAGGAGGAGCGTCTTCAGCGCGTCATACTTGTCGGCAGCCGGCGGGTGCTCGAGGAGGCTCAGGGCGCGGGCCGCAGTGGCGGAACCGAGCGCTGCCACGACGTGGTGGAAGCGGGTGTCGTCCACGGTGATGCCTCGCAGGGCGAACTGGGAGTCCGCCTGGGCGAACCAAACAGCCGCGTGAGCCTCCCAGAAGGTAGGCAGTTTAAGAGTCACTGCCGTGTCCATGTCGGTAGGTCACCAGTGAAGGAACTGCGCTCCAACGCGAGTCGAAAGAATTGACGCGACCAAAGACGGAATTTGTCCGAGTTGCTTTATTGAAACAAAACAGCTCAGGTATTCTGACAAAAGCCCGTTTATCGGGCAGCAATATATATACACATTTATGTCGGGAAGTTTGCCCGGCAAAAGCTATACCGGGCATGCCCGGGTGTCAAGGGCGAGCCTTGGAAAGGCGAGTCTGGACCTGCCCGGGCGTGTTTGGCTGCGGCCTGGCAAGTCGAGGCTGGGCGTGCCCGGGCGCTCTGGACGAGCACTGGAAAGGCGAGAGCGGGCATGCCCGGACGCTCTGGGCGAGCCCTGGAAAGGCGATAGCGGGCATGCCCGGACGCTCTGGGCGAGCCCTGGAAAGGCGAGAGCGGGCATGCCCGGGAAAGACGAGACCGGGCATGCCCGGGAGGTTCGGGCGTGCCCGGGAACAGTGAGTCCGGGCATGCCCGGGAGAGGCGCGTCTGGCCGTGTTCTGGCCGGTGCAAGGCGATTGTGTGCATCCAGCGGTAACCGCTACAAGCACATCATATACCGCCACTCCTGGTGGGAGGGGGTATTACACATCATCCGATTCAAAATTCTGTGGGAATTAACCGGTCCGTTTGGACTGATTCTTCACTAGTACAGAGGAATTTGGTGACGTTTTGAGACATTCCTCCATGTTTATAACTACATTAGAACACGCTTCTATACTAGAAAGGACAAAGCTCTGAACTTTAATCCCTTTCGCCCTTTCGAGAGAGAAAATAGAAAAGCTTCGTTCTTGCAGAGAGAGTGTGGGATTGTGTGGGATTTGTCCGGATTGTATTCCAAGTGTCGGACCAGTTCCTGAATCTATCAAGGTTTGCAGGGAAGGAAGATGATGAAGATTCCTGCCTGTCTGAAGGATGAGAAATGATTGATGAAGATGAGGAATAAGACTGGGCCCAAGACACTGCCTTAGGGCACCCCAGCCTTGACAGGGATAGGAGATGAGAGGATCCCCTTTGGAGCTACATGTTGAATACAAGAGTGGAGGAAGTCAGTGATTCATGAGAGCAGGTGGCCATGGATACCATAAGCTGAGAGTTTGGAGATCAAGGCACAGTGCCAGACTCTATCAAATGCTTGAGACATGTCTAGAGAGACGGCTCTGATCTCGTGTTTGAGCTTGAGTCCTTCCATCCATTGTTGGGAGAGTAGGAGCAACATGTCGAAGGTAAAATGACCTGATCTGAAACCGAACTGATGATCTGAGATCAGTCCGTTGGATAAAAGGAAGGATTTGATGTCAGCTGCAATGATAGATTCCACGACCTTCCTTATACATGGAAGCAAGCAAATCGCCTGTTTTTAAGAGGATCCGTTTTTGCACCGTGTTTGTGCATTAGTGATGTTGGCTAAGTTCCAGGCAGACGGAGTCTGACCCAGAGAGAATGACATTCCATTTTCATATTCCAGATATCTTTAACACTTGGAAGACTTTGGAATTCTGAATGGTTCCAAATAGCAACAATGGGTTTTTATAAATGTATCTCAATGGCATCCTTTAATTGTAACAACGTTGCATTTTGCATTTCAACGTTGTTCAAACACTGTGCCGATTGTCCCTCTGAGATCATGCAGAGCAATCTGGCCAAAAGCCATCCAGGTAAGCATCGCACAATCTCGTATCCACCAAGTGGACAAGCTCACACATTTCACCTCCCGGTCGCACTAATCTCACGGCGGGGAACGTGGAATGAATTAATGAACCTGGCATTGTGTGCTCTGAAAACCAATTGACCACGGTATGATAATATCGTGTATACATCGCCTTGCATATCTAGAAAGGTATTTATTGCACCAAAAGCAAAACTGAGAACTCCTTTAAAATGACATGTGACGACACAATATTGAACTATTTGAAAATTACAGCAATCAGGGTTCGTACACCGTAGCCTATCTAAAATTCCATGCCATTTCCAGGACATGTCTAGCATTTTCCAGGCCTGTTTTACCTAAATATGGCTGATTACTATACATGCCAAGAGTTCAAATAATAATGAATGTAAAATAATTAATGTATCTATTCCTGAGTTTACACAGCGACCAACAAATATGATCTGTTTTAGAGAAGTTTTCCTTCATAGGTGTTGAGACTTGTTTAATGAGGAGATATGTTGGAGGGCAGAACTAGAAGGCTACAGGATGTATAGGTATGATAGGAAAGGGAAGATACAATGCTGTATCGAGACTCGAGAGTAAGGAATGACATTAAGGAGATATGATTCTGTAGAGGATTCAGTGTGGATTGAGGTTAGTGATCGTAAGACACTTGTGGGATGTGTTTATTGGGCTCCTGGTATGAAGGAGGAGCAGGAGAGATGGCTTCATAAAGAATTCAGGATGGCCTGTGGAACGGGTGTTTATTATGGGGGATTTAATTTTGTCAGGGATACATTGGGTCCAGGAACGGGGGAAAAGCAGAACCAAGGAAGATTATATAAATATACTACAGGATTATTTTTACGGCGCTTGTAGAAAAGCCCATGGGGAAAGGGGTGTGATGTTGGATCCTCTTTAAAGCAACGATCCAATAAGGTGGAGGTAAGCCAATATCTGTGGACAAGTGACAACAACATAGTGTGCGCAACTATACTGTTGGGATGTGGAGTTCAGGATGGTAAGGTAAGACTGTTAGATTTCAGGAAAGCAAACGTTGAAGGTACGAGAAGAGAGCTAGTTGTACTAGATGGGCGGTATGTATCGGAGAAATGGGCAACTTCAAGGAGCAATTGCCGGGTGCAGAGTAGGTTTATTCCAGTGAGGTGTAAACGTAGACGCAAAAAGAGACCAGGGTGGATGAGGAGGGAGGTAAGCAGTGTTATTAAGGATAATCCAGAAGGTATTTGATCATCAATTGCAATATAATAGGACGAGAGTCCTACACATCAGTATAGGATGAAACCGAAGTTAGTTAAGAAAATAACTCGACAAGCCAAAATAAAATAGCTCAAAAAGGATAGGCCAAAAAGATTAAACGTAACAACACGACATTATTTAATTATACAACGGGCCAAGAAGGGGTTAAGACAAGTGCGGACCCAATGAGGAAGAGCAAAGGAGAATTGGTGAATGATGATGGTGAGATGGCAAGCTTTTTAAATACTGTCGGATCCCGGCATTCGTGGTTCATACATTGTGACCTCATTGTACATTTGCGGCCATGTGCCTCGTGTATTCTCGTTTTTTTCACGGGCTTTTTACTTTGCACTTGGTTGATTATTCCTTTTCACCTATGGGTCGGGATCTCAGCTGCACAATGTAGACATATTTTATTTTTGTATACAGAAACGAGGCGAGCTTCGTGTTGGCTTAGCGGTTAGGGTGCCGGCTTGGGATCCGAGGATCCTGGGTTCGAATCCCGGTCGATCGCTGAATTAACGCCAAGGGGGTTGACTCAGCCTGTCATCCTTCCGAGGTTGGCAAATTGAGTACCAGCTTGCTGGGATGAATGATCCTGGTGTGTACCCCGATTTAGAATTGGTACCAGGGTGGACCGTATCCCTGCACATCGTAAGTGGCGACTAAGGGCTGGAGTCAGGAAGGGCATCCGGCCATAAAAAACATTGCCTCAAACAGGGAACCATGATTGTCATTGCCATTTGTCATTGTCAACATTGTCATTGTCATTGTCAACAGGGAACCAACCCGCAAGGCTAACGGGGAAAGATGGCCTTAAAACGATCAATCATTCATTCATTCATTCGTTCATACAGAAACGAGGCTCGTGTTAGAGCTAACACATTAAACATGAAAACATGCACGGATACATAAAACATACAATAAAGGGAGCGGGAGACAAGTGGGGGGAGAGAGAGGGAAGCACACAAGCACAACAGTAGAGAACAGGGACGTCAGTAGATCTGTGGAAGGGAGAGGGTTGGGGGAGGGGTACACAGTATAAAGAAAATGAACACTACTCGGAATTTCAGGAACTAGGGCATGCCCGTACTATATATATGCCCGTACTATATATCTATCTAAAATTATATCCCCCCCCTCTATTTACATGAAATGGTTTGGTCCATTCGCAACGCCAAAGCGAACGGCGAACGGCTTGCGAGTACAGTGACAATCCCCCCCCTCTATTTACATGAATGGTTTGGTCCATTCGCAACGACCACAGAACCCCCCCCTCTATTTACATGAAATGGTTCGGTCCAAAGCGAACGGCTTCCGGAGTTTGGTAAAGAAATCGCCATCGCGTACACAAACGCGCAGGAAAGCGAATGAATCGCAAATTCGTTTTTATTAGTTTTAAAACATCGTTTAACGCCAACATAGCGCCAACATAGTTTGCAAACGTGAAATAAATGAATACGCTCTCAAATGTGCCATCCGAGGCAGAGTGTGTCCGCCACGTTCGGCACACGCGCTAGTTCGCTGCTCTCTGATTGGTTGAATCGTTTTTTGGACATCGCTCGGTAAGTAATTGTCCGATTAATATGAAACCTTGAAAAGGCACATCCTCGGGTCCCCAGCAATATACCTGGCAAGTTTCAAGTATATCGGACCCGTGGTTGTCGAGAAACAGCGGTCACAGACAAACACACAGACAGACACACACACACACAGAGATTACTGGAATTATAGATAGATGAAGTCGGAGATTGAAAGAGGTGGATTTGGGGTGTTATTTTGGGGGGTGACATTTTCTGCTTAAGGAAAATGCTTGGTTCACAGAGGTGATTGCAAAGCATGGGGAGGAAAAGGAGGATTAGGAGGATTACATATGGGTTATGACATAGGGAGTGGGGTTGCTTGGTTTCTTACGTATTTTATCATAAGTATTTGATCGGGAACCGCGAGTGATTATTTAATTATATATCTATTGCTCAGTTTTAAGTCTCATGATTCCTTTAGTCCACGTACAATTAAAATGTAATATATGGTATAAATCTTGCGCCGATGACTGAGCCTGGTTCATGGTTCATATTTTGGATCTAAAATAAAATGAAATTCTACCACAAGGTCTGTGACGCCAGGATGTTTTAAATTATGTAATTTAAACTCAACATCGGTCTTCGTAAGATAAAACAGAATACGGTATCTTTCTTCAAGCTTAAATTCCGAGCAGTTGAAACGGCAACCATTTCCAGGATCAAGACGTGCTTTGGCGACAACACAAGATCGAAGCAAAACAAACGGTTCATTTTTGATAAAATAACATGCCACTCGTGGCAAAAGAGTGAGCTAACATTTTGGAATTTGATTTGCAAGCTTTTTAAATGAAACTGTAGTCATGTCCATTTGTGTTCGTAAAATTTTAACATTTTCCCTGATGAATCACGAACCGCCAAGAACCAATCCCCCCTTTTAACATAGAAACAATGTCCCCACATGCGCGGATTCGACATTCGCGGCATTTTTCAGCAACGCATCCCCCACGAATGCCCGGGGTCCGACAGCACTGTAGTTTTATTTGATTCTACATTTACACATGGGACATGGAATGTAGGGACAATGACAGGGAGATCAGGAGAAGTGGTGGAAGTATTGGTCAGAAGAAGAGTGGACATATGTTGTGTGCAGGAGACGAGATGGCAGGGAAGTGGTGTGAGAATGTTGAAGGGTAGGCAGGGACAGAAATACAAGTTTGTGTGGCAAGGGTGCCTGGAAGGCATGCATGGTGTTGGTGTCCTGTTTTCTGAGGAGTTTGTAGACAGTGTGGTGAGTGTGAATAGAGTGAGTGAAAGGTTGATGATGGTGAAAATGATGATTGGAAAGCTCTTGGTGAACGTCATCTCGGGATATGCTCCGCAGGTCGGTCGGAGCGATGAAGAGAGGGACGAATTCTGGTGTGCGATAGAGAAGCTGATGGAAAACGTGAAAGATGATGAAGTTGTTGTGATAGGAGGAGACCTAAATGGACATGTGGGAAGGAGTACAGACGGTTTTGAGGGAATTCATGGGGGTTACGGATATGGTGTGAGGAATGGAGAAGGTGAAAGGATTTTGGAGTTTGCTGATGTAGCTGGTTTGTTGATTTGTAAAACTTAGTTCCAGAAAGAGGATAATAAGCTTGTTACATACACGTCAGGTGGGTCGACGACAACCGTTCACTACCTGATGGTGCGTAGGCAAGATAGGGGGCACCTCTGGGACACAAAGGTGATCCCGTGGGAGGAGGCTGTTTCACAGCATCACTTGGTTGTCTGCGACATAAGGGTGAAAGGTGCGAGGAGAGCTCGGCGGGTGAAGTACCAACCGAGAATGAAGGTGTGGAGGTTGAAAGAGGTGACAGTGAGGGAGGCATTAAAAGGGAGGCATTAAAAGAGAGGCTGAGTATGGCAGAGGCTGATGTGGTTGAGCTTGAAAGTGGTTGGATGTCAATGAAAGATAGACTGTTGGGAGCCGTTGGTGAGGTATGTGGATGGACAAAATGACCACCGAGGCACTCGGAAACATGGTGGTGGGATGATGAAGTTGGAAAGATGACTGACGAGAAGAGGAAGAAGTTCAAGCAGTAGCAGAAGGCGAAGGGTACGGGGGCAGAAAAGGCAGAGCATGAACGTTATAAGGCAGCAATGAAGGCTGCAAAGAAAGAGGCAGCATATGTGCAGGAGGAATGTAGGAAAATGTTCGGAGAAAGCTTCGATTCGGAAGAGGGTCAGAGAGCGGTATTCAGGATTGCAAAGCAGATAGCGAAAGAGAGGTGCGATGTGATGGGGGTGAGTTGCTTGAAGGATGAAGTGGGACAAATCGTTGTGGACCCAGATGGAATTAAAGGAAGATGGAAGAGAGATATGGAAATGCTGTTGAATGCAGAGAATGAATGGGACGTCAACATCGAGAGTAACCCAGTTTTAGGACCGGCAGAGAAGACAACTGAGAAGGAAGTTGAGGAAGTGATAAAAGCAATGAAGAGTAGAAAAGCGGGAGAGCCGACGGGAGTTGTGGGAGATATGTTGAAGGCAGCGGGAAGTTGGGGTGTGAAGAGAATGACAGAGATCTGTAATCTGGTGGTGAAAGAAGGCCGCATTCCAGTGGATTGGGAACTGAGTACCCTCTTCCCTCTATACAAGGGGAAAGGTGACCCTCTGGACTGTGGCTCGTATCGAGCGATAAAGTTATTGGAGCATGAAATGAAGGTATTGGAAAGGGTGTTGGAGAGGAGGATAAGGAAGCAAGTGAAGATCGACGAAATGCAGTTTGGATTTATGCCAGGAAGAGGAACGACAGAAGCACTTTTTATTGTAAGGCAGTTGCAGGAGAAGTACATGGAGAAGAGGAAGAAGTTGTTTCTTGGGTTTGTTGATCTGGAGAAAACATTCGATAGGGTTCCACGCGAAGTAGTGACATGGGCATTGAGGAAGTTAGGAGTGGAGGAATGGTTGATCGGAGTAGTGATGGCAATGTACGAGAGAGCGCGCACAGCTGTAAGGACGAAGGACGGGAACAGTGGTGAGTTTGAGGTGAAGGTGGGCATGCATCAGGGGTTGGTACTAAGTCCACTACTATTTGTGGCTGTGATGGAGGTGCGGGCTTGGAATGTAAAGGAGGGTTTACCATGGGAGTTGTTGTATGCAGATGATCTGGTGTTGATCGTGGAGAGTATGGATAGACTGAAGAAGAAGACAAACAAGTGGAAGGAATGTATGGAGACAAAAGGTCTGAAGGTGAATATCGGAAAAACGAAAGTGATGGCAAGTGGTAAAGCATGTGGTGAAGTGGAAAGAACTGGGAAGTGGCCGTGTGCTGTGTGTAGGAAGGGTGTCGGAGTGAACTCCATTCAATGTACAATGTGCGCTAAGTGGGTTCATCAAAAATGTAGTGGTCTGAGAGGTTCATTAACCAGTGTGGCAGCTACATTCAAGTGTAAGGTATGCACAGAGGGAGCTGCAGATGGAGGAAATGTTGAGTTGGATCTTGTAGACGGCATGAAGCTGGAAGGTGTGAAAACATTTTGCTACCAAGGAGACATGCTGAATGGAGAAGGTGGATCAGACTCGGCAACGGTTGCGAGAGTGAGATGTGCATGGAAGAAGTTTCGGGAACTGAGAGGCGCGCTGACGAGGAGGGGAGTGTCGTTGAAGCTGAAGGGAAAGGCGTATGCTGCATGTGTGAGAAGTGTTATGACTTATGGGAGCGAGACATGCGTGATGAACGTAGAGCAGGAACGAAGGCTGGAAAGGGTGGAAATGCGAATGGTTCGGTGGATGTGCGGAGTATCGTTGAGAGAGAGGAAGACAAATGATGAATTGCGAAAGATGATGGGAATAGAGCCTGTGATGGATGCTGTGAAGAGAAACAGGTTGAGATGGTTTGGTCATGTGTTGAGGAAGGATGAAAGTGACTGGTTGAGAAGAGTGATGGAAATGAATGTAGAAGGAAGTAGAGGACGGGGAAGACCGAGAAAGACTTGGTTAAAGATGGTGGAAGAAGAAATGCGGGCAAGGGGGTTAACAAGGGGAGATGCAGAAAATATGGCAAAATGGCGAAGATTGTCATGGGGACCGCAAAGCTAACCCCCGTTCTAGCAGGGAAAATGGCCTTAAAATGACTGTTGTTGTTTGTTGTATTTACACAAGACCAGTCAGGTGAACTTCAAAGAGCTGAGAGTATCTATCTCAGAGGTGAGCAAGAGCTTCTTGAGGAGAAACAAGCCGGAGTAGCAGTATAAAAACGAGGAAAACTAGGGAATGATAAAACTCTGGGACGGGATAATATGCATCCAAGAGTGTTAACCAATATCTATAAAAGCTCGTTGGTGTGGACAGGTTTGTAAAGAAGAGGATTGGAAAGAATCAAATGTAACCACGTTACATACGAAAGCATCCAGAGAACAATTGGGGGAACGATAGACCTGTTAGTTTGACTTTAATTGTATGGAAGATGTTGAAGTCATTAATTAAGGAATGAAGTTGTTAAGGTTTTGGGTACCATCCTCACGATAATCCACGGACTGGTGTGTGTTTTGTCGCGCTACTCCTCCGACAGTTCTGGGTCGATTACATCCAGACTTGCTGCATAGGACGAGCATGACCCCAATTAGTGCATATAGGGGTGTTTTATCTTTGCCGGTGGTCTTGGGGGGCAGTGGAAGGATGCAAATTCTCCATGTAAATATGTAGCACCTCCTCCTGGTGGGAGATGGTATAACAAGACTCCACCCTTTACAGTACAGTATTCCTGTCCCCACGTTTCCAGTGCAGTGAGGTATTTTTAATTATAAGCAGTCGTCATGTTTTTGCTTCATGCATGTAACCCAGGTTATTTTATTTATTTTCGGAAGTGATTGAGGCAGCTGTCTCGTCTATACACCACCCAAATAAAGGCATGTGTCAGAAGAACGTGTTGCAAGCTTGGAACAAGATCTCTCGTAGGGCGGGTACTGATAGTTTGAATTCAAACTAATTAATTACATTAATGAACAGGATCATAAATAATTGAATATATATATGTGGGAAAATTATACGCCCAGACCAGGAATCGAACCAAGGTCCTCTGGAAAACCATACCAGTGCTCTGACATCTCAGCTATCTGGACGACCCTGACTGAGCACGAAATTTTCCCACAGATATGATTGCCACTCTCTTTCCGACAATGCTTCCAGGGCACTCGCTGCCAACCATAGGAGCACCAATGGCCTGAACACGAGAGGGTCTTCCTCCAATGGTGGGACAAATCCATGTCCGCTATTAAGAACACCACTGGAGGCGTAGAAAAAATTACATTAATGAACAGGATTATAAATAATTAAATTGATATGTGTGGGGGAAAGAATGATTGATATATCAGGACACCTTGCCAGAGTCGGTGCAGTTTGTTGACGTGAGGACCGGAGCTTAGACTGCCGCATTTGTTCCAAAATTACTGTGCAAAATTATTTTCACATGAGGAAGGAAGGTCCCCGTCAAAATAAAAACTTTGAATCCTCAATAAAATTGATATAAAAAGATGAAATATAGCTACTTTCAGCGATCTGAGCAAGCATCATAACATGACGTCATGTTGAAGAGAAATTCTGGAGTAAACCCATCAAGTAAATGCTACACTATTTTTACCTGCGACATTTCACAGTTCTACAAGAGCTTCACACGTTGCTGTTGTTGGGGTTATTGTTGTGGGTCGATTTTTGAAATGTGCAACCATTGGTCGGACAGCTGCCACCCACTGTCGTTTGACTCCACCCACCATAGTGCCGAGACAAAATGATATGGCCGCCATCTTGTTACCTGGCACATTCGGCCTGTATCGGCCTCTGCTGATTATTCACTGTCCGGCTCTGATGCGTCAGATTTCCATTTGTTTTTTTTTGGGTCGAATGTTAAATGATTAGTATGGTGGTTTAATCAAGCCCGTATGCGCCTCCCTAAAAATAGCGTTATGCAATTTTTGAGCGGCCCCAGATGCGTATTAAATGCGCGTTTCCCAATTGACCCATCACCAGATTTATAACCCTTCCTGCCGCTGCTGTTTGATGTAGGTGCACTAGTTGCCTGAAACCGGACACGGCTGTCCATGAGATTAATAATTGATATTGAACCAAACCTGGCGTTGGCTTAGCGGCTAGGGTGCCAGCTTAGGATCCTAGGATCCTGGGTTCGAATCCCGGTCGATCACTGAATTAACGCCAGGGGGGTTGACTCAGCCTGTCATCCTTCCGAGGTCGGCTAATTGAGTACCAGTTCACTGGTAATTCCCTGTTTGTCGTAAAAGGCGACAAAAAGGGTTGGCGGCAGGTGTGGCATCCGGCCGTAAAACATTGCTTCAAAAAGGGGACCGAAAAACAACAACCACGGTGCCCGAAAAAGGCCAACCCCCACTTGCAGGGAAAAATGGCCTCTAAAGGTGGGTTTTTTTTTTTTTTTTAATTGAACCAAACCATAAAGACCATCAGAGATTAATTGTATAATACTTCAACAGCAAGGATGTGGGAGTTGGGTGGAAAGTCTCATCCCTCAGATCGGCAGTCTGCAGCCTCCTCACTTTCTGCAGACCTGGACAAAATCACAGACTGGTCAAACAAGTGGAACATGTTTTTCAATCCTGACAAATATCACACTCTTACGATGTCTCTCCGAAAAGACCGACTGGACAACCCTCCCATCTACTTTCTCAACAATCCTCTCCAAGAAGTTCTGTCACTCAAGCTTTTGGGTCTCACTATCTGCCATGATCTTTCCTGGGAAAACCACATTTCCAAGCTGGCCTCCAAAGCCAGTCGCCGACTGGGCATCCTCCATCGTGCGAAGTCCTTCCTTGGCACACCTGAGCTTCTCACCACATACAAGGCTTGCATCTGCAGCGCAATGGAATACTGTTCTCCCCTCTGGGCTGGTGCTCCTGCCTCGCACCTAGCTCAGCTTCACGCTGTTGAAACCAAAGCTTTCAGAATCATTGGAATCCTCCGCGATGAAGCTGATTGTGAGGGCGTTTCACTCACTCACTCACTCACCACAGGCAGGTTGGTGGTCTTTCTGTTTTCTACCGACTCCTATCCGGCCTTGCTCCCCCAGCTCTCTCTGTGCTCTGTCCCCCAAATATTCCTACAGGTCGCACAAGATCTGCCTGCAACCCTCTTATGGTTAAACTGTCAAAATCAAGACTCTCTGCTCACCTTCACTCTTTCATTCCTCTTTTCTCCCGCCTCTGGAACAAACTCCCTCACTCTCTTCAATCCCACTCCTCCCTCCAGGTCTTTAAAACAGCTGTTCACCACCATCTCTTATCTTCCCCCATCCAAAACCTAGATCTTTTCTACCCCCGTTAATTCACCCCAGATCCACTTTTTTGAAATAACAAATTCTTTCCTAAAGTCCCAGCAGTGTCCATGTATTTTATACCTCTCCCACCCCCTCCCCTTCTGCATCACTCCCCCCCCCCCCCCTCCCCAAGCCCTCTCCCTCCCACAGATCTCTCGAAGTCCCTGTTCTCTGCTGTTGTACTTGTGTGCTCCCCTCTCTCTCCCCATTTTGTCTCCCGCTCCATTTATTGTATGTTTTGTGTCCGTTTTATATATTTTTTTGTGTGATTAATGCTAGCTCTTACACGAGCCTCGATCTTGTATACAAAAAAAAGAGGAGGCAAAAATACATATTTTGTGTCACAGGTTATGACCACAGTGTGGTCATTCTTGTTGATATGTGTACATGTATTTTCAACTTTGTGTATTTACAACCAGACACCAAACGTTGTCCTATTTTTCTGAATTAAAATAAATAAATAATTGAGTGATTCGACCCCATGCCATTTTGCTACATCACTGTTTGTTTTACTCATGCAAACAAATCATTTAATACAACTGCCCAAGCACTTACACTTGACAAATATTCTAATGAAAAAAAAATCCAACAAAATTCATCACTTCCCATTCTGACTATGAGGAACAGGGTCAGTAATATGCCAACATCAAAAAACCTGGTGTGTATCAACAGGTAATCACATTCACCATTTCACCAGATCCCTTGCTCATCATCTTAATTATAAATCGTCTGTTTACAAACTTACAGAGTTACATATCAATAACTTGTCAGTCAGCCATATGTTATCATTCTGCCACGTCAACGTAAATCCAACAAAAACTGAAGATTTTACAAAATACGCTTTAAATCCTGATTAATAACTTTGTTCGGCACAAGTGACACTTCATGGAACTCACCATCCACAAGTTTTCCAAAGGCTTTGCTACAGCCATGTGGCTCTTTAGATCCACTTCACCAATATGTTAACGCTTCTCTCTTACTAGGGAGCTTCGTTCCCCTGAGTTCTTCAAGCCATGGACCAGACAGCTCGATATCAGTAGCACTTCTGGTGTATGTGTGCATGTATAAACAAACATACTAAATGACCAACCAATATGACAGAACAGGCTGTGTAGCATACCTCTTTGAAGCAGGGCGATGGGTTGCAAAGCTGCTCCAACATGGCCCACTTGACAGTAGCCTGTCGGATGTTTGCATCATATTCGCGTGAGCTCTGCGCACCACTGGGTGTGCCACGCGAACGCTCATAGCCCGGTTCGTTGAAGTATGGTTCTGCAACCAGGATGAGCGATTGAATGGACACTAATACCTGAGGTGAAAAAAATTATGGAAGACTGAGTAGGCAGAGGGTTATTTTGGACAACTTCAATGTGTATTGTCTGTTGTGGCAGATGCTCTCTAAAGTACAGTATATTGCAGCAAATTATCACAGTCCATTGCAGCAGTCTTTTCTGTTTACAATAGTAAACAAGGATAAAAAGACTTAAATGTCATAGCCCCCGTGGTTTTAGTAATTTTGCTGTACGGAGTTAAAGGGCGTCAGTCGGCCATCTTTGGTCGGATTAGAAAACAAAATTTTATGCATATGTGTACTCTCATGTTTTGCCTCTTTGCCAAGTTTGAACAAAATCGGTCCATGCATGGCCGAGAAATGGTTGGAGACACTTTTAAGTCACAAAATGGCCGCCAGTCAGCCATCTTAGATCTGAACTCAGAAAAAAAAAATTAAGTCTCTTACACTGCAAACATATCTGCCGATTTGGAAAGCTTAAAATAATGTATGATTAATCAAATTTCCTCTTTTGGATTCCTCTTTGGAGTTGGAATATTCTGCATTAGAGTGCAATACCAAGGATATTTGGCCATTTTAAAGCATTACATGGGTTTTTCTTATAGCCTTTAGGGTGTCAATTCCTCGATGTTTTAATCTGAATAAATATCTCTTCTACATCTCACCTTGAGCACAATTCACCTCACGAAGCAGACATTAAATTCCAGATCAGAATCAATGGCAGGTGTGATTGCTGGTCAGAAAACAGCTGCCTTTTTGCATCATTAAGCCTCCCCCTATATTTAGGGGAAAGCTTATTGCTCTTATCGGGTTTGTTTCTACAATTTGCACTCCCAATTTTAATGGTACCAGAGTTTCTTAGACCCTTCTTAGTCTTCTTAGTTTCTTAGACCAGAGCATACCAAACCATCAGTTAGAATTTTTTTTTCTTCCTGCACACTCAACGCTCCAAATATCCAAACGGTGTCAATTTCCAAGCTGTATCTCAGAGCCAACAGGGACTTTCGGAATGAAATTTTACATCAATAATGCGAATATAAATTATGTTGGGCAACCCTAATTTTTTGAACATGACCTAATGTTAAGGTCATGACCGAATTGTAGACATTTCAACATTTTTCATAATAACTCGACTAAAGTTTGTCTGATCGGAACGAAGTTGCCCTCATTAGATAGCTAATTAGATAGATAGATAGCAAGCCACATTCAGGCTTAATTTACATCATACAATTCCAGGTTAAAGGTCAAGGTCTCACACCACCTAGGAGTATTAAGCCACCATTTAGGTTTTTCTACCTTTTTCTGCCAATACAACAACAACAACAACAACATGCATTTTAAGGCCATTTTCCCTGCTGGAGCGGGGGTTAGCCTTGCAGTCCCCATGACAATCTTCTCCATTTTGCCTTATTTTCTGCATCTCTCCTTGTTAAACCCCTTGCCCGCATTTCTTCTTCCACCATCTTCAGCCAAGTGTTTCTCGGTCTTCCCCGTCCTCTACTTCCTTCTACATTCATTTCCATCACTCTTCTCAACCAGCCACTTTCATCCTTCCTCAACACATGACCAAACCATCTCAACCTGTTCCTCTTCACAGCATCAATCACAGGCACTATTCCCATCATCTTTCGCAATTCATCATTTGTCTTCCTCTCTCTCAACGATACTCCACACATCCACCGAACCATTCGCATTTCCACCCTTTCCAGCCTTCGTTGCTGCTCTACGTTCATTACCCATGTCTCGCTCCCATAAATCATAACACTTCTCACACATGCAGCATACACCTTTCCCTTCAGCTTCAACGACACTCCCCTCCTCATCAGCATGCCACTCAGTTCCCGAAACTTCTTCCATGCACATCTCACTCTAGCAACCGTTGCCGAGTCTGATCCACCTTCTCCATTCAGCATGTCTCCGAGGTAGCAAAATGTTTTCACATCTTCCAGCTTCACGCCGTCTCCAAGATCCAACTCAACATTTCCTCCATCTGCAGCTCCCTCTGTGCATACCTTACATTTGAATGTAGCTGCCACACTGGTTAATGACCCTCTCAGACCACTGCATTTTTGATGAACCCACTCAGCGCACATTGTACATTGGACGGAGTTCACTCCGACACCCTTCCTGCACACAGCACACGGCCACTTCCAGTTCTTTCCACCTCACCACATGCTTTACCACTTGCCATCACCTTCGTCTTTCCGATATTCACCTTCAGACCTTTTGTCTCCATACATTCCTTCCACTTGTTCATCTTTTCCTTCAGTCCATCCATACTTTCTGCAATGAACACCAGATCATCTGCATACAACAACTCCCACGGTAAACCCTCCTTTACGCTCTGAGCCAGCACCTCCATCACAGCTACAAAAAGTAGTGGACTTAGTACCGACCCCTGATGCACTCCCACCTTCACCTCAAACTCACCACTGTTCCCATCATTCGTCCTTACAGCTGTGCGCGCTCTTTTGTACATTGCCATCATGACTCTGATCAACCATTCCTGAACTCCTAACTTCCTCAATGCCCATGTCAATACTTCGCGTGGAACCCTATCGAATGCTTTCTCCAGATCAAGAAACCCAAGAAACAACTTCTTCCTCTTCTCCATGTACTTCTCCTGCAACTGCCTCACAATAAAGAGCACGTCTGTCGTTCCTCTTCCTGGCATAAATCCAAACTGCATTTCGTCGATCTTCACCTTCTTCCTTATCCTCCTCTCCAACACCCTTTCCAATACCTTCATTCCATGCTCCAATAACTTTATCGCTCGATACTGTCTCCGAGGTAGGCAGAGGGTTATTTTGTTCATGCTCCAATATGCTCCAACACCTTATCCTCCTCTCCAACACCCTTTCCAATACCTTCATTCCATGCTCCAATAACTTTATCGCTCGATACGAGCCACAGTCCAGAGGGTCACCTTTCCCCTTGTATAGAGGGACGAGGGTACTCATTTCCCAATCCACTGGAATGCGGCCTTCTTTCACCACCAGATTACAGATCTCTGTCATTCTCTTCACACCCCAACTTCCTGCTGCCTTCAACATATCTCCCACAACTCCAGTCGGCCCTCCCGCTTTTCTACTCTTCATTGCTTTTATCGCTTCCTCAACTTCCTTCTCAGTTATCTTCTCTGGCGGTCCTAAAACTGGGTTACTCTCTATGTTGCCCTCCCATTCATTCTCTGTATTCAACAGCATTTCCATATATCTTTTCCATCTTCCTTTAATTCCATCTGGATCCACAACGATTTGTCCACTTCATCCTTCAAGCAACTCACTCCCATCACATCACACCTCTCTTTTGCTATCTGCTTTGCAATCCTGAATACCACTCTCTGACCCTTTTCCGAATCCAAGCGTTCTCCGAACATTTTCCTACATGCCTCCTGCGCCTTTGCTACCTCTTTCTTTGCAGCCTTCTTGGCTGCCTTATAACTTTACTTTCATGCTCTGCTTTTTCTGCTCCCGTACCCTTTGCCTTTTGCCACTCCTTGAACTTTTCCTCTTCTCGTCAATCCTCTTTCCAACTTCATCATCCCACCACCATGTTTCCGAGTGCCTCGGTGGTCCTTTTGTCCATCCACATACCTCACCAACGGCTCCAAACAGACTATCTTTCATTGACATCCAACCACTTTCAAGCTC